>NW_010253097.1:0-4433 GCF_000690775.1 Eurypyga helias | reverse complement strand
TAGCCAGAGTTAAACCATGACACTCCTTCACAGCATCACCATGAAATCAACATCAGGAATCCCGCCTCGTGCATTGTTACCATATCCTCATAGCAAAGTCATTTTCCTCCAGTGCTGGTTCTAGAACAGCTCACACCTTTCACAGTAAATCTTATATCAAAGCCGAGTGAAAAGCCTGGTTTTCAATCTATATGAAGCACTGAGCTTGTCAGTTGGAGCAGGACAGAGGAGAGTCACAGATATCAAGATTTTACTCCCAGCTATGCCACTCAGGACAATCCACAAACCCTGAGCCACAGCCTCTTCATCTATAAACATGCACCTACAGGTCAGGTATTTTATCTGTGACTCTCCTGTGGCTTGGCAGGCTGGTATGAAAGCTAACAAAGAAACCAAGTAGTTTAGGCCTTGCTTTCTCTGAGAAAACAAGTATATCAGAGTTGGAGAAGTTTTATCATTTAACTCTCGATTACAATGGAAATAGTCTCATCCGGAAAAGGCCACCTTGGAGGTGTGTTGATCATCATCAGCTGCCTGCCATTACAAGAAACTTAGAGGCACCTAACAAACCCACCAATGAGCCTCTGAAATACTTCTCCCGCTGTAACAAATGCCTAGCCCTCACTTTGAAGACTGTCAAGGAACTAATAGGGATAACACCAATCAGTACCTTCACGCCACAGCTCTACAGTCACAAACACCACAGCCTTGAGTAATTCACTGTGATTTCTACAATCTAGGAAGTGGCCTTCAAAACTCTGGCTTCAGTGAGGATAAGAGAAGATGGTAAAAGTGAGCACACAGCCTGCAGACCAAGAGTGGGCTGTTTAGCTCTTGCTAAAGGAGTTCCTCTGCTGTACTTTTACGTACCTTGTTTTCATCACTGTCCATATCCTGAATCAGGTTATCAAGATCCTGTATCCAAAAAGAAGAAAGTGTTCACATTCAGAGCGACTACAGTTTGCAAACCTTCACCCCATCAGAGACCAAACCCCTGCAGAGAGGAAGGGCTGCTGAGATCCCAGCTAGATGGCTACGTTGTCCCAACTGCTAGTGCTGCACATGGGGAACAGCCCAATTCTTCCCTTTACCACAGCTTCTCCTGTCTGCCATGTCTGTGAGCATCCCTAGAGAACACAAGAGGTCAATCATCCATCCCTAAGCCTGATGAGCAGAACTTCACAGAGGACATCTCCTTCCTTCACTGGGATGGAAAAGGCATTGTCATAGGCAAAGGGAATCTTAAAGTTGTTTCCTATGGAGGCAGGAGGTTTCTGCCTCCACACATCCTCTGTGTTATCCAGGGAAGCTTTACTGAAGAGAACATCTCCTGCCCCAGTCAGGACTATTTGGCAGGATCCAGGCAGGCGAAGGTTTTCTCCCCATCAGGGGTACTCGACTGGGAAGTGTCCATTTCCCTCAGAGTAACTAGCACAAGGCCAACCGCACACTCCCACCTTTAAATGATGCATCTAGCACAGAGCTTGAGGATAGGAAGAACTCCTGAAAAGAGCGGCACAGACCCCACAGGATGGTTTCCCTGTAGCCTGTGTTGTACAGAACTATTTTCCTTCAAAAGGGACACGAGGCTTTGCAGGAATGTTCTTGAAGTCATTTAGACAGTTTAGGATAATGTTATCCCCATCATTTTTGGCTGCAACTCCAGACTCACTGACACACTTCAGGAGCTGCCGGATCTCACTGTACTTCTGCTGCTTCACCAGCTGCTTGGCCACTTTGCTATACACTTCCGTAGCCTCCAGCTGGAAGTCCTAGAGGTAGTTGGAACATCAGAGTAACATGTTAGATGTTCTCAGCAGGTTTTCCCACGAGAAGTCTATACAACTGAGACAATCTTTGCTAAGGACAAAGTATCACATCATGCCAAAAAGTCAAAACTGTCTTGGGGGCCTCTGACTTTCCAGTCACCACCACTCAGGGCTGGCTTAAACGTGTTCTATAACCAGACTAATACAACTCAGCTTTGCTCAAGAACAAGAGCACTGTTACTGCCTCCTTTTCAGGGGTGGCAAAGGATCAGTTCTATTTTTTCTGGGAAAAGATCTTTCCTAGGCCCCTACCCACCTCTCACTTAGCAAGCTCCCACTATAATTCCTCCAGCCACCCCCACAGCCACCCTTTGTGTACCCCAAGCAACAGGAGGCAACTGACCATTGTACACCTCCCATATGAAGGAAGAGATGATAAAAGCTGCTGACTGATCCTGCCATGAATAAGGCAAGAAAAGGGAAAAAAAGGGAAGGAAACACAAACAATGGGAAGCAGCTGGACTTGCTGCTCTATTTTTACTGGGCAGCAGTGACGGCTGTTGCTGCTGGGAAGTGCTATTTTTCTAAGGCTCTCCACCTCACTACAAGCAGGTGTTCTGCCTTGTACATCCTGACCTGAAAGAAGGAGCAGGGCCTGCCATATCCACAGATACTCTCTCAGTGTGCCGGAAGAGTCCCTGCTACACCCTCTGTCCCAGACAGGAGGCAGATGCAAACTGCACTGCTTGAAGCAGTATCTTTCAGCATCTCTTAATACATGTATGAGAAACACACTGGAAAGTCTGGAGTCTCATGAGCTATGATGACTGATAAGCACCTCAACTTCCATGCAGACATGAGGAGGGAGAGGTCTCAAAAAGTTTCCAGTTAATTAGCTATGCGCTCTCAGCCAGGAAAACAGTACAGAGATAGCCCTGGGCTTATGCATTCACCGGGCCTTTGCACAATGGCTACCATGAATTGCAGAGAGCTACCAAGTCAGAGCCCTCTACTCACATCTGCGATTGTGGTTTGCCAGAGTTAAGTCACTGGACAAGGAACACAGCAAAGGAAAAGCTGCACGTAATTCCCTCGTAGGGCCCAATTAGTGTGGAAGTGTCCTACTGAAGCAGCTCTTAATTTCCTTACTGAGCTTCCTCTGAATACATGGACATCTAAGACTTGAGCTGATGACTTTTCTCACAAGAGGTTTTTCTTTTTGGGGATTAAAAGACATTTTGCAAAAGAAGTCTTTTGTGCGAACAATTGCTGTTTGCAGGAGTTACTTTTGTAATAATAGTGTTTGTTACATCAAGTCTTTCCATACCTGAAGGACTCTAAATGCAATCCCAAACCCCTCCTCAATGTTTTTGCCTTCCAACATGACCTGAAAAGAGAAGCATAGACAAGTTTGGGGATGCACATTCCTTTTTCATTACATACAGTTTAATAATAATGCATTTCTAGTTGGAAGCAGATGATCTTTAAGGTCCCTTCCAACCCAAACCATTCTGTGATTCTGTGAGTTTGGATTTTGCCCAGAGGCTAAGAGACATTGCATTAATAGAAAACAGCACCATCCCAACAAGTAGAGCAAATACAGGGTCTGTAGGACATTGGGTGAGTTACAGATGGAGCTGAGCTGAAGTTAAGAAGGGTCAGAATAGCAGCAGTATTTGCCTTGCTGCAACACACAATAGGCTGTATACTCAAAAGGTCATGTTACTATTTGTATTTGGGTTCCTCTGCCTCTGAAAGTTTGAACTTTGAGGAGAGGAGCTCCAAGGTCTCACATGTTCTCCGCCACATTGAGGAAAAACCATGACGTTTTCCTGACTGGTAGGCTGCACATAGGCAAGAATAACCTGCCCGTGAAAGACACGCGAGGCTTCTCCAACCATCACATGTCGCAACTGTATATCCCGTTAGTATTGTTGACGAAAAGGAGTGCTGTGTTTGAAATAGCAGTTAGTACCTTGCAAGCAACATCCATTTTCATATTATTGTTTCCAAAGAGTGTGGGCAAGGAGGAACCTGTCATTTGAGAGGTTCCTGAGCTCTCACATCGATGCAAGAACTTTGTTACTTCCATCTGCAGATCAACGGTACTGATGTGCCTAGGTAGAGGACAAAGATCTGACTTTAATTTGAAACAGAGAAAGTGTCAATTATTATTTGTGTGAGTGTATCAATTTCTTGAACACATTTCAGAACAAGACTTATTTCCAAACAATAATTATTTTAGTTACTTCTTGACTTCATCTTTCGCAAGCCTGCAGCAATACTTCTCAGATCTGCACGCTTAACGTGCATCACAAACCGAAGGTGAGCACTTGTTCACATTATTTCAAAGTGAGCCAGAGAGTCTGGATCCCAAATAAATCTCTGCTCCCTCTTTTCCACCTCATCATACACACTCCCCCTCACACCTTTAAGTTAGAGTCTAGCCTAAAAAAAAGGAAAAAAGCCCTTAAGAAAACCAAGATATAAAAGCCAAAGTACAGAGATCTGGCTAAATTTACACCTCAACTTTTGGAAACAGGGACCCAGTTACGTCTGTCCCCTACACCTTGTACGTACCTGAACGCTGAGTTAACCCTGGGAGGCAGCTACGCACCACAAAGCTGCTTGCTTTGCGGAGAGGAAAGGAAGAGTAAAAGCAAG
>NW_010253096.1:0-17548 GCF_000690775.1 Eurypyga helias | reverse complement strand
GGAAAGGAAAGGAAAGGACACACACAACAAGGCGGGGGATGGTGGAAGCAGTCCACCAAAAAGCCCACCCCAAGTCACCAAAAATCAAGATCATACAAACAACAGGCAAAAGTAAGAAGATGCAATTTTCAAGATTTAATTGCACAAAAAAGTGAACAATGAGAGAACCTGAGATACTTACAGGAATATTAGTTTTTTCATGCTACCTGTACTATATTTAAACATACTTCTGACAGTAAGTAGCAATCAAAGTTTTCTCTGGGGAATGACAATTTTACAGACACTGGATGAAAACCTATTTCTTCTATTTTATTAGGAAAAATGCCTGGAGTGGCATAAGGGAGCACTAAATCCTAGCCTTCATCCAGAGGAACAACCTTCCCATAAATGCACATTAGAAGATGCTGATGAGGTTGTCTTCTGATGGGTAAGATGGGGTTTGGATGTCACAATGCAAAAAGCTTTGGGCAGTAGTCAACCCAAAAGACAGTCTGTGTGATCAGCCCTGAAACAAAGATGTGATCACCACCTGGTTACACTTTTTCCAGCCCACATCAGCCATCTCAATCCCCACTGTCTTTGCCTTAGATGCCCAAAAGTACCTTTTCAAGAAGAGGCAAGGCAGCTCACCCGACAAGCCCAAAACCCAAGCAAGGTGGAGGATAGGGACCCATTCCACAAACAGACAGACCAGAAACACAAGAGTTTTTAGGTCCTTTTTATCCTGGAATTCAGTACAGCATAGCCTAGATCACCATATGTGTCTAGGTTTTCGACACAGGAGACTAAATCCTCTGCTAACTAGTCCTTAAAACAGTAAAGAGTCTGGGGAATAGGTAAGGTAATGTTAGGACAGCTTCTTTCTTTTATGTTCTCTCTTTATTACAAATCTCCTAATTGAAAAAATACGTTATCTCACCATGAATGAAGCAGAAAAAAGTTATTTAACTTAATTGACACTACCTATAAATTAAAAGAATAGCTTCTGAATGCCAAAGCTAAAAATTACTGAAACACAGTTTGGATGGCTGCCCCTACACACATTCCAAGGGAGGCTACTCAACAGCCCATGGGATTGGCCTCTTCTCTCTGCAGCCACGTTGTCCAAGTCTTCCCAAAAACAACAGAGCTTCCCTGATGGCTCCTAGAAGTAGGGGGCAAATTGAAATACCAGATGCAGCCAGGAACTACAAAGAACCTATGGGGACTGACAACAGTGTTCACTACTAATCATGTTAACAGATATAGTAGATAGGTGTATGATTATTCTGAGATTACAAGAGAGCTAAGAGTTCTGGCCTTGACCTCCTCTCTCCAAGCACAACAAAATATTTTCCAGAACAGCACGCAGCCACGTACCAAGATACGGCAGCGTAATGTATACACGTAAGAGCATAATTACACTGGAGGCTCAGTTATGTACTACTCTAATTGAGCACAGAGCTACTCATTTAATTTTTCCCTATATTTGTATATGGAATATGCATTTGCACTGTCCGTGCATGCCCATGCACACTAATTCAGATTTTAGATACAGAGGGTTCTCACATATGTAATTTGCTTCATTTTATAAACAGTTATGAAACAGAGAAGGCCTGATCTTTAATTTGATTTGTGAACAATTGGATTAGATAGGCCTATTGCAAGTATCTCATCATTCCTCACAGAGAGGAAAGCTACTGCCTTCCTGCCATTCAAGTTTTCAGTCATTTTTGAGCTACCGGTAGCACTTATTTACAACCAGTGGGATTTTACTTTATGGCATAATACAGGCATGCTGCACTCCTATGCAGGATCTTAGAAGAAGAATATAAATCAGTACACCCCCATTCTCATACATGCTTGTAACCAAGTATTTCCCTGCATTCTGATCAAATTAGTCAAATACTCCAAGTTACAAATGAGTAAGTAAAGTCAAGTGCAATAGTTAAGAGGAGTAAGCATTTTCCCTGTCTTTTTCCTTATACAGCACTGGCTGAGGAAAGGAAGGGGCAGTGAACTTCACGAGCGAGGTTTGAAAAGGGTAGAGCTGAACAATTCCAGTAAAGCAGGTGACAGATGACTAGGGTTTTAAAACATAATAGACGAGCAAAGGACAGGCTGGAGACATTATAAAGGAAGTCAAAGACACTGTTGATAACCTGGGCGTGCATGCGTGTGGGTGAGCCGATCAGCAGTATGATGTGCTCTCTTTTGTGTATGTTTAAAGTATGAATTCTGGCTATTCTAGCTCGTTAAACACTGGACTCTCAACTTTTACCAGTCTGGGCCTGCTGAAGAGCACAATGATATGCACGTAAAACCAGCTAAAAGCTTCTCCTCTGCTTTGCTCAGCATGCCAGTAAATGACATCTGTGAGCCATTTTAACAGGGTATCCTTAAGGAATGGCTAGGAATCTTCTCAGAAATGATACAGCAGAGAAGGCCATTGCTTCAGTTAGGACAGAGGCCCCCTGGAAAAAAGCACGAGCTGCAAAAGGGATGAAGCAGAGGAGATCCTAAATAGGCATTTCTTCCTCTTACCACACTGCTAACCACAGTAAGGTACAAACAGCAGGACTTCCAACAGGGCTTACACAAAACCAGTGATCTTATCTTATCTGGTAATGTCTTGAGAATTTTTATACCTTTTCTGGTCTCTTTAACCACTGGCTGACAACTAGGCTGGTGCCACACCCACAGCCCTGAACAAAACATGGGGTGGAACCTTACAGCAAGCTCCAGGTTTGCCAGCTTCAAGAACTTGTCAAGTTTTTTAAATTAAACATTCAAAAACAGCCAAACGCTTTCAGTTTGACAAAAGACTTCACAGCAGTGTGAATATTTCAAGAATGGCCTTATTCAGTTTGACAAAAACAACCAGCCAAAGGTGAGTATTTGCCATTTATACATAAAAATACCAACAGCTTTGATAATGGTTGGGATTTTTTCATTGACAACAGCTAGGAAATTACTAGTTCTGGCACCTACTTCTGCACACAAACAGAGTTGCCACATTACCACACTGCAAAAAGAAAGAGTAATTATAAAGACAACAGTTGTTAAATGTATGTTAGCCTGAGTACTTTGCCTCCACTGTCTAAAAGCTGTTACATCTCAAAGATGCTGGAACACCCATCAGGTGCCCCCGACAATATGGGCTGAAATGATGTAGAATACGTCACCTACATCAAACTCGTGACCAGGGGAACTCAGCTAATGTGACACAGCACTTCTAGATAAGATAAGATTGGAGTATAAAGCCAGTGTTTATTCACACTAGATAAACTGTAAAGGTTGTTGGGAAGAAAGAAGAAACTTGTCGGTCCAGAGTTGCCCCTTCCACAGCTATGGTCAGGAATGGCATTTCTCCCTCCCTCCTTTCACTTTTACAGACCAAAGATTCATGTAATCATATAAAAGAAAAAAGTAGAAGACATTTCCAAACACAGTTACTGTGGTGGAGGACATGCCTAGCAGGGGGCACTTGGCTCTCATTCCAACCTGCAGGACAACTGTGCTACTGGGAAACGTGACCGTAATACCTGAGCTGCTGAAGAGTATACAAAGGGGAAGGGCAGCAGCCCACCCACAATGACACCAAGACAAAGCACTGGTAACTGAATTACAGACAACCTTTAGGATCTGACTGCTTAAGTCTCTGCTCAGAGTAATTCCCAACCACTACCAACAACAAAGCAGAACTTCAGGGGAATGGGAAGTACCTAAGGGTACTCCCAGGGAAGCCCTGCTGAGGATGGGTGCAGCGTTCTACAGGGACAGGCCAATGTGATGCCACCTTGCCAAAGCTATCTCATGTGATACCAGAACCAGATCAAGGAGAAATTAGGGACTACTCAGCAGAAGAGGGAACAGCAGAACAAATATCACCAGTTCATCTCGCATCTCTAGTGATTTTGGATTATTTGTATGTGGAGAGGGACTGCATAGTTCTGCTGGCTTCCCCTTAGCAAATGGTGAATCACTATCCTAGGAGACAGGTATTCAGACTAAAGGGCAGATCACAAACTACCAAAAAAGAAGAGGATGTACAGGCAGAACAATGAACATACATTTAGGGGGAAAAAATGCTGAGAAAGACAAACAGTAAAAGCTCTGAGGCTCCTAAAGAGAATGATTTTTTTAACTGATGACACTAAAATTTTAGGAGTCACAGTAGTAAACGAGTTACTGGACTGACTTAGTCTTTGAACACTTGAAGCATGTGGACATGAAGGCACTGCAACATTTTTCCACACCAGCAGAAGCATCAGTCCCTCACACTCAGGATCTTCCTGTCCTGCCCCACCCCACCCCTCCCAGCTCTGAAAGGGAAAACTCCCAAGAATTTAAACAATTACGGGGAGAATAACAAAGGGGAAAGGGGGTCTTTACTTTTCCTGACAGTGAGCAATGAGATTTCTGAAGCATGGAAGTAATTAAATATATACAAATACCTGCACGCTCAGAACAAGCCTCTTCCCAGCCTTCCCTTGGGAACAGCGACATATCTAACAGATAATGCCCCTTAATTTCTAGTACTCCTCTGCACCATAAAATCTCTTCTGTTACCTTCTCAAGTGCCTCCCTTAAAAACTCTTAAGTGCTCTAGACCCACTGCCTTGAGGGGCAGGCCTGTTGTCAAATCATCTACTAGGAAATAAACACACCTTTTCACTCTTAGCAGCACTTACTGGGTATCTAAAGCATCTAGCAGAGTGTTGCAGACAAAAATTCTGATAAAATTCAGCCACCAACGTTACAATTCTAGCTGAACTACAACATTTATATCACACAGGAGCATGCCATTTGAAAGTCTGTCTACTTGGTCAAATAACAACCCAGATCTAAACCAGAAACAGTAAAAGAATAAAAAATACCTTTCTTTCAGTGCAATTAGCTGAACGTACACAAAGTTAACTAGGGGTCGCTTTCTTTTATGTCAGTAGTTCACCATTCTCCTTTGTCTGACTTTCAGAGGAAGGAGATAAATTCTGATTAAATACAGGAGTATAGACTGAAATTCTAAGAGGGAAGGGGAATAGTTTTGAGCTCCCAGAAATACTGTCACCTCTTTTATTTTAGATTAATTAAATTTCAACTTGTTGATATCCCCTAACTCCAGAAACTATGTTAATCAAATACAATAACATGACACAGTTTTTACAAGTTTCCCTGCAATAGCAGCCCAATTCAGATTTATATGTTTGGCAGCAGAATAATACGTGTTTTGCAGTTGACTGGTCCTGAGATTTGCTGCTGTGCAGGGGAAACAGAGTGCTTTGACAGCATGACCTTGAAGTGGTAAAGCATGTGAGTTGAGGTTGATCTATACCTGGACCTCAAATAGCAATTTCCCAGGTCTGAGCCAGTGCTTTGATGTGAAGCACCCGAGCAATTCTAATGCTAATTTTGCCAAGTTTGTGGTGTACATTTCTCTCAAGTACATACAAATCGGTCGGTGCAAACACATGAGCAGACAGGGAACTGCACATCACTGAGCAGGGCTCCCAGGTCAGTCGATGAAGCTTCACCTCTTTAATCATGTGAATGGACTTGAAGGTTAGGACTCGGGGGGTAGAAAGCCGCACTCGCACGGTGGTGAGCGCAAGGACATTGCAGAAGGTGCTACTGGCAATTATGTGCCTTCTAACATGACTCCTTTGGAGCACTAAGCAGTGTTAGCAAACCTTTCTAGCAAGCTCTTTCAAGTAAGTGCAGCTTTTCTGCCCCGTCGAAACCCAGTAACGAGGGCCCAGGAGCGGGTAGAACCCAGATGCACCAAGCAGGCAGCAAACCAGACGGGGGAAGAGGTAGTAGCATAGGGCTACCAATACTCCACACAGGCACCACACTGGGAAAGCACGAGGCAGATGCCAAAGAAGTGAAACTTAATTTGTTTGCATTGGGTTATACTTTGATCCAGAGTTTTCTGAACCACCTCCAGAGTAGAGTTATCTGCACAGAGGAGGGTTCCAGGTGGTGCTAAAATGTTTATGGGACAAAAGGGACATCAGAGAAACAAAAATACCTTATTGCCACTTTCATTAAGCAGCACCTTAAAAGCAGGTGAAAATACTTGATGTGAAAGGAACGACTACACTGCAACCTCAATACCACATGTCAAATGAAGATGAAACCTCTGTATTCGGTGGCTTCCTATCCCCTGGCCTCAGGAAGGCTTTGAGACTCCTGTTTTACAGACTCTCATGCTGGAATGCCAGGCAAACTTGACAAAAAAGTAAGTCCCATGTAAAACTGTTATTTACCTCCTCTGCTTCTGGTAATAATTTAAGAAATTCATGCAGCAGTTCAGAACCATAGGGCTCACTTCTTCCATGATAAATATCTTCAATAATGGATTCAGCAGACCTTGAAAAAACAATTGAGCAAACACATTTCTGACACTTGCAGGGTGAATAGTTACACAAATAAAAAAAATACAAACAACATGCCTGGGCTACTCAAATGAATTACAACGAGGTTATGTATCAGCGTCCACAGCAGCACTGTTTTAACACCACTTTCAGTGTTGCCTTTACTGAACGGCAACATTATCAGTGAATAAAGATAGCATTGAAACTGCCCTCACCTCATCCCTTTCTATTAATTCTATACAAAGAAAGCAAGCCAGTGAAAAGCAGTTCTCATGCAGTATTACACGAAATATAAGGGCTGCTCTGAACTACATCTGGAAACTCACTTCAACTGGTTAAAGCAGTAAACTCAGTCTTTGGTGCTAAGTCATTATGGCACTCAAAACTGAACATATTAGAAAACAAATTACAAGTAGTTGTTATTCATGACAAACCTGTCTAGAACCGTAAACTCCACAAGGAACAGAGCACAATATACAACACATTTGAAGAGAACTACAAAGAATTTCACACATCTGTAGCTTGCACTAGCTGCACGGAAAAATCGTATCTTACTTTTTGAATTGTTTGAGGAATATCCCAACATTCATACTTCTTTTTGCATCCAAAATGGCAACCTGAGATAGAAAGCAAGGGAGATTAATCTATCAATATCTAATAAAATAGCATATAAATTTCTTAAATTACTACAGATGATTGTTTGTAGTTGCCACCAAATCACAGGCCAAATACATACAGAGTCACGTATCAACAAAGATCATATATTACAGAACTAGTTTTACACAGCACACCCACAACACCTTTTTCCAAGTGAAGCAAAAAAACCATAGCAACGCGCATAGAAGGAATGAATCAAGGGAAGTTCAGTGTCATTACAAAGTAAAAACATTCTTCTTGCTTATTTCATAACACTGCATCTGCAAAATGTTGCTTACCAAGTATATGTGTGGCATTCAGAAGCCCCACAGTTAGTGAGCACCACATTTCAAAATCCATGTGTTTCAGAGGTTTGCTCCAAATGTGAGGATGGGCTTTCTCAGCAGAGGTCAGGATGCAGTACTGACTCCATTCATAACAAACTAACAGCCATGCTGATCCATGGAAAGATAAGTAAGTCAACCTTGAATCAAAACCTGAGACAGATAATGCTCAAATCTGTTTGCTTTATCTAGAGGCAAACAGAAACCCATAATAAAATAAGTCTCCCCCAGCTTTAGATTTTAAAGTTGATTTGCTGTATCATCTTACGTGTACAATGCTGAAGATTAGGGAACAGAAAAAACCCAGCTTTTTTCCCTAATTAATTAAAAAAAAATTCAATACAAGTGTTAATTCTTTTTATACTAGTTTTTCTTCCTGTAACAGCATATAAGTTCAGACCTGAGATGTCTGCCCTGTTTTAGCAACCTGTGTCCAGGCTGAAATTTTACCACAGCTATTTTGGTGATAACAGTTACAAAAGTGATGAGATTTACAAGAAGAGAATTGTTTCACATTAACAGTGCCACCCGACCGCTACAATAAACCAACTCAGTACAGCCAGATGTTCAAGACTGCTGTTGGGCTCACCTGATGTTTGAGGTTCTGACAACTGGCAAGGTGTCTTGACCTCTGTGACAGTGAGCGAATCAAAAATACGTATACGAATGCAATGTTGGCATCGTCGTGAAACTGAATTAGCCTGCAGTCAGCTGGTGACAGTGAAAATATGTATGGTATGATTAATGCGCTATCCTCAACGTACAACCAGGAGACAGCCTCCTCATCTGCTGAAAAAGGTGAATCAAATTAATAAGTCCTCTGAAATTTTGGAATTTCCTCTCTTCTAGAACCAACAAGGACTAGAATACACAGGAAATATCATCACAGTTTTAATTAGTTGATTGCTAGCCTGAAGCCCTTCAGTTTCAGCATATGCAAAGATAAGAGGACAGATTGTGGTTTATCCTCCTGTTATCTTAGGAGCTGAGAGGCCCCCAACACATCATTAAGGGAAAGCCCCTTAACACAGGACAGGTTCAACTATCTCCCCCCTTGCAGTATCTAATCTTTTTCAAATGTTTTACTGCAGGGACCTCTCACTGACCTCTCAGACTTTAGCTCCAGGCTCCAATTGCTCTGGTCACTCCGAATTCTCTGGTTTCTCTGTACTAGTTTAAGCCTATAAGCTTGCCATCATTATGTGGCTTTTGGTTTGTTGGGTTTTTTAAAAGCATGTTCAGAGTTAACCTTCCATACATACTATTTTCAGTCACAGTTGGTAACTGTTACAAGACTGACCATCAGCTGGGTAAGCCTTTGCTTTCCATGACACAGCTCAGATTTACAGTCCAATCTCAAACAAAACTAGGGAGTTGTGGGGGTTTTTTTTAACATCTTCCCTTCAAGAAAAACAACAGATGGCAACATATACAGCTGCATTTGCCTTATCAGCACAACAGAAAAATGTCATAGCTGGTTTTATGTGAAAGGATCTTATGCACACTTCTTGCTCTGTATACAACTGTACTCTTTTATTTTTTCTCTGATTCCTTGTTCGAGCACACAATCAAAACACATGGCTCAGATTTTGGTCACTCTTTGCTCGGTGTCTGCATCAAGATTATGGAAAGTGTTCGAAGAAGCTGTTACCTAACCACCTTCAAGGAGTTTCAAGATATAAGCGTGAGGAGAAGAAAAGGGGAACCTGGCACATATTCCATACATACAAGTTCCTGCTCCTTGCACACAAATACAGTATCTTCCACCTCACATTCAGTTGCATACGAGACTCATTGTACTCTTCTTCCCTCTGAGCTTTCACTCGATTTTGTCCCTGCAGAAAGCTGTCTGCATACAACTTCCTAGCAAGCTGCTGCTTTTTACCCTTCAAACATCACCCCAGCTTTTTATAAATTCTGCTCAGTGGTGCTGGCCACCAGTAATTCCCTTGGACTTTTTGACTCAAAAAGTTGCACTGGATCATAACGAAGAACTGAGAACAGACTTTCCTTGCCTCACTGGCATTCTCTATACCAAAGAAAACTCTCACATGATTCCTTATTATTTACTTTAGACGAATTCAGGGGAGTTTTCTCCATTCTCTTCAACTCTCCAGCCAGAAGAAACAATTAAATTTTTGTTTGTCCCACTCTGGAAATGCTATAATTCTCCCAGACACTTTGCACCACCCGACACCTGCACTTTGTCAGCCAATGCCAGTGTCGCTGCCTCACACGCACACCACCTCTCCTGCACATACAGTGCCATCTTCCAAGCAAGACAGCTGATTCACTCATGAACCTGCTTCTCATCACGACAGGTTTCAACTCAGCATATTTCTGAAACCTGCAGCAGGCACAGATCACGTGGGGTAAAAACAGCATCATCTTGACATATGTTAATCCACCACAGAAATATTCACTGGTTTAGATGTATTAAGGGAAGGGGAAAATTGAGTACCACAGCAAAGCTGTGATAATGGTAAGAGAAAAATCTACTCCTGAACTCTGATACAGATGAGTATTCCGGGAGACACAAACGCCCCATATCCATACTGACGTCATAGTGACTGCAGAAACACAACAGGAGTTTCTTGCCATCAGACTGTCGGCGAGGAACAGGAACACGACAAAGTAGATTTATGACAGATTAGTGAATGCAAAACATTATATGTGTTGTTTGGACAAGAACAATGGGGTTTCACGTGGTGGGATACAGTTTACAAATTACAGCAAGTGTGCAACAGCCTGGTGGCACAGGCTGGGCGCTGGAGGTTAGGAAGGACATAACATCCTGCTTCAGCTTCCACTTCCCTTTACAACATCACTGTTGAAGTTCGTATTTTGCCCTCTATTCTCCCAGCCACACGCACTGCCTGGAGTGGTTGAGGAAAGGGGCACTTCCCCAGCGTGGCAGAGCGAACCTAGAAGCTTACTACTGGGCTCTCCTGCTCCATGTCATCCTCCCTTGTTCTTTCCCTCAGGCAGGCGCTGGTACTCATCTCACGGGGTTTTCTGCTGTGTTATTCCTCTGCTGGATTAACAGGTTGAATCAGCTCTCAAGAAGGAACAGTGAGCATCAGAGCCAGCACCAGGAAAACAGAGAGAGCACAGCTAGAGGGGAGAAGAGACATCCTGTTCGCCCCTTCCATCTTCCCTCTGTCTTCCCCTCTCTCTAACCCCTTGCACAGGCTCTAGAATCCACCGCACTCTTTTGCAAGCAGTCAAAACTCACTAAAACAGCAGAAAACTACCCCAGTAGCAAACAAACAAAAAACCCCAACACCATTGTGCTGAGCTACTTACTTAAATCTGTTTACAGAGGGTCCAATGTCTGCCAGAGCCAGCGCAGAGATGGGGACAGTGAGGAGCAGGAGCAGAGGGACAGTTCAAAGGAGAAAGCAAGACAAGCTCCCTTGGCTGGCAACAACTTGTTCTGCCCATCCCGCTGCCAGGCTAGCTATAGTTGAGGTGAGCGCGTGTTGTGCCATTCTGGGACACCACTGAGGGATGGGGAAAGTAAATTGGCATGTAAACTTAATTCTACTCCCCCTATTTTTTAAAGACTCAAATTACACAGCAAACCATAGGGCAAATTAAGCCTTTAGTCAAGGAAACATGTTAATTAATCTCCTAAGGGTTTGGTGAGGGATTGTTTACAAAAAGGAAAGCATTTGCTGTAGGAGTTTGACTCAAATCTCAAAAGGGACTTCTGTTATAATGATGTTTACTGCTAAGACTCCAGAATTGGGATAAACCACTGGTGAGTGAGGAATTAAAAGGATACACAGTATTGTAAGCGCCTTCACAAAGAGAGAGCTTTTTCCAAACACTGCCTGTGGTTTCATAATCAAAAGCAGTCTCTAAAGAACATAGGAAACCCCCACCTCCACCAAAGGCTCTGGGGGAGCGCCCTCAACACTGGCTGAAGAGTCACTCTTCACCACTTCCACTGCAGCTACGCACTGCACCGTGAGGAACCCACTGAGCCAAAAGAGCTCTCCCTTTGTACAGCACTTTGGGCACGTGCTGGTTTCTTTGGATCCAAGTGATACCTGAATTTATGCACTTGAAGTTATCTTGAAAACGTATTGTTGACATACTACACCAACTAGACTAACTCCACTATTTAAACTTCCAAGAACATTTTTCACTGCTAGACCATAAAGCACTTGCTAATGCGCTCTCCCCAAGGTCACACGGATGTGGCGCACCTCAGCCTGCCCCCAGCTCCTTTCAACCTCCAGAGGTTTTACTGCAGGGAACCCAGGACAACTGTCAGACACTATAATGAGTGAGCAGCAGCTGACAGCACCCATGACGGAAATCACAAACACTGCTATGCCTCAAAACTCCATACGCTTGCTGAACGATGCCGGTGGTAACGTTAAGCACGTGAGGTGTTGCATATCTGTGCTTCTGCACTTTCAATAACACATAGTTCTCGGGGATTATCTCCTTCCCTCCTTGCTAAGCAGCTAGTACTGCAAAGACCGTGGACACACGACCAATTGCTCATCGCTGTCTGACACACTGCTGCGGCATGCTTGACAAAGCTTAGCAACGGAGCCGAACACTGTGTCACCTAAGCAGCCTCACTCAGAGGCAAGCGCTGTTGCCTCACCGCTTGCCACGTGCAGAGGCACCGTGGGAGCCCTGAGCCAGGGCGGACAGGCGGGTTACCTCAAGGGGAGATGCGCTGGACCACTGCATCGGCTCCAGACAGATGCACCAAAACATTAACGTGTAGCAAGGCAGGTTTTTGTTCCCAAGGCGCTGTATCTTGGGGAAGCCCTCGTTTGGTAGGCCTGTAATTTTCATCTCTAACACTGCTCTTCACCTCACCAGGATGCCCTGAGTTTCAAGCTGTATGTGAAAACATGAGTTCTGGAGCACGCTGGGGGTTTCTCTGCCCCGGATACTGAACATTAAGGGTCACATTCAGTTTGTGAAACTTATCATTTTTGCTACAACTAGACCTTCACCAGCTGGCATCCACAGAAACACACGGGGCCGGAGTTGTGTACATCCATATGCAGCACAGGAAGTCCACTCACTGCAATCCTGATTTGGAGATGAACATAGTCTGAGAATAGCGCAGAGGTTAATTACTACCTCTGACAATGGCCCCAATTACTCCTTCCCGATGTCAGGGTTTCACAGTCTGCAATACACACGCCTGGTTTAAACCTTTTATTTTAGTCTACGTACAACATGCACAGTATCAGCACATTGGCTTCTCACCTTGCCCCTGCTGATCATATTTTGACATCTCCTGAATCCTGCAAGATATCATCACCCTCAAGTCCTAAATTTTCTCACTAAACACTGAGTGTTACATCCCTTAACCCCGTGCCCTCTGTATTTTGTTTACAAGCTAACATGTATGTAGACACGCACACACTGGTGATTAAATCTGCATTTCAACCCTCCAACTACTTCACAGAAAGATCACTTGAGACAATTCAATCCAGGCTTCACAAAGAGACTGTCTACAGATCAGCATATAGATCTAGAAAACCTACTTATCAGTTCATTGGAGTGTCTGAACCCGAAAGTGCTTGGCATATACCTTCTCACCACCCGAACAGAAATCACTAAGAAGAAACCTTCAGACCTTCTGGGAAGGTTATTTTAGTGGCCAGAAGAAACAGGACAGATGAAAGTTTTCATGAGCAGGAAAGCAACACTTCTGAAAGCTGAAACTTAAAAATTATCTCAATTACATAACAAATTCCCTATATATGTCACTATATTATGTTTTATTTCCTCGCTGTCATACCAGTACTCCCCTTCCAGATGTCTCCAGGACATCCAGGGTGTAAGCAGCACTACCCCTTGCAATAGGACTGTCTTCCCTCCTGCCTGCTGCACATTTGCACACAGAACATTTTGTTCACACAACAGACAGCGGAATGGTTGAGAAGTGACAATACACCTGTGTTTCACACTGCAAACTCAAGGGCTATCCAACATGAGCAAAGGCAGATGCCTTCAGCTCCCTTCACTTATTTAACAGGCGATCAAATCACAGCACTTACCAAGTTAAAATAATACAACACTGTTACTCTTTGAAAAACAGAAGCACACCACTACAAAGAGTTTATCCTCCCCATCTTACCCTCTCCTTCAGATCAAGACAAAATTGCCATAAAGATGAAACACGACCGAGACAAAGGCGAGCCAGAATTCACACCCATTCCGATAGCATTATGTAAAAGAGACCTTTTACTTCAATTCTTACCTCCTCCTTAGTCTCTTTAAATGAAGACTTTAAAGATCGACTTCGGGAGTCCTGGGGCTTGGTTTCTTCCTGCTGCCCAAAAAGCTCCTCAATCGTCTTTGTATCGATCTGATACTGCGGTCTTGCAGCAATCGTCCAGATATTGTTCTTACCACGCACTTGCTCTTCAGGGATAGTTTTCCAGAAAAAGCTCCGCATCCGTTTTTTTTTGCCGTGGTTGTCGTGTCCATTTATCAGCTGCGGAGGCAGAGGAATGTTTGGCCCAGGCAATGGAGGAGGGGGCGGTGGTGGGGGCGGCATCCCCGGGGGGAGCAGAGGGGCTGGGGGTGCCCCTGTGAGTGGACATGGCGGAGGGGGCGGTGGTGCCGCAGGCTGGGAAAGTTGAGATGTTGTCGTCGTATCCTCCTCGTTCATTAATCCCGTTGCAACTGGAATACCCCCATTTTCTTTATCATTGACCAAGGAGAGACAATTCATAACATGCATCTTACGGCCTCTCCGAAGAGGAGAGCGTTACTTCCTTGGATCGGTTTGAAACATCGAAGAGTGAGTGCAGCAGCAACCGGTACCACACTCACTCAAACTCTATTCTGCCAGCAGCAGCAACACCAGAGGGGACTGTACCATCTTTGCAACCTGCAGCAAAGGACAACAGAGAGACTCACATCAGAGAGATTGAATATTGGCCCTTGCACAGAAAAGACACTAAAATTCAGGTAGAAGAGCTATCTAACCGCACCAAGATTTCAAACAGCTCTGGGTACCTAGGTTCAATCATGTGTACACACAGCTAGAAAGTACAGGTACTAACTATAGTATTGGATTAACTGGATCAAACAAACCCTGTTTGAATCCTTTTAATTCATGGCTTAAATCCAAGCCACGTTAAAATAACGAACAATATGTCGATGATTTAACAATCTAGCCTAACATACTGCTTTTTCTGCCTTCACATTTTTCATGCAGCTGTCAATACGGGAAAAGAGTGTGCAGTCCATAAACTCTCTATGTTCACTGAACATAAACTTAGAGTATTTGCGTCTTACCATTACTGGTCTGGTTACACTTCCTACCAAAATGCACTAAGAGAAAAAGACCGCAGTTTCATTAAGCTGCCCCTCATAATTTACTTCAGTACCAAGGTTAAAATAGCCAGCTTGATAAGTGGGGGGGTAGAGAGAGAAAGAGAGGGAGAAAGGACAGAGGAGACGACAGGAACAGTAACCTACACGTCCAAAGTGCTGTACATATGCAAAACTTCAAATTATTAGTAAAGCTTTTACATCTAAACTATCTCATAAAGAAGCTTAACAGGAATCACAACAGTTTTGAGCAATTTGTCTTACACTGTCACGAACTAATTGAAGATTCTGGTTTTGACAGTAAACCTTCAAGTAAGAGCATGTCTTCTGTAGAAAGCACAATTTTGACAAATCACATTTAATAAACCAGACTTACCTCACAAATCTCAGAGAAAAAAATTGAAGGTATTTCAAATATAGACCAATGAAGAATTCTATGACTTTAAGTTATCTCAAAAAAAATGGGGGGAATTTACCAGAAAAAAAAAGAAAAAGCAAAGATTGTCATGGTTTAAAACTAAAGCAGCACAAAGATAACACACAACAAAAATTTAGACAGAGGAAAGACAGCCTCTGAGCAAAAAATCAGCCACAGGAAAACTCAACTGAAAAAGCTGAAGTAATGCACTGGCACAAGAACAGTATCAAATCAGAAATTTGGCACCGATTTATCAGCAGGATTCACATAGAGCTAATAGCAATCCAGATCAATTTGACATTGTATAATAGCGATGAAAAACCTTCGCTATTTTTGCCAGAGATTCATCATTAGAGTGTACACCAAACAACAGACCCAAGTCACAGAAACAAGCCTTAGGGCAAATTCTCTCTTGGTCTGCAAGGGCTCTGCCACCCACAGCTTCACTGAAGTTAATGGAAACCAACATAAAATGATCTCCTGTACCTTTTCTTCTCAAAAGCTTGCATAGGTAGCAACAAACTCCTATTTCCCGTTTCAGATTTGCTAACCTTACACCGTACATTATCAGGTATTTGCAAGAATAGAAAACATTTACAAAAATCTGTATGACATTTAAGTCATAGGAGTGATGGAAAACATTTTAATGGCAGGGTAAAAAGGGGAAGAGCTATGGAGAAAGTGGATCAGGCCAGAAGGTTTCAAATTTAAATCAGCATTAACACTGAGTTGCTATTACAGAGCTCTGTATGTTCATGCCTCTGCTCCCAAGTTCATGATCACAGACGCACAGAGGCACAAAAAAGCAGGTGCAAGGTGGTGGAAAACGATTAACCACTCAAAGCAATTAAGTGTTGCATTAATTTAAAGAAATACTCAACTAGGAAAAAATCTCTTCCTCCCTACCCCTTATTTAAAAATGAAAAACGTATTACCTAGTCTTCCACCATCACAGAGCAGCATTCAACAGTTATTATTTTCTAACTTGGGTTCCCACAGATTTAAAAGGAAGAAAAAAAGACAGACGGACCATGCCCCTGGGCAATGCGCAAGAACCTCATTTTGAAACTTCCCATAAATCTAGATGTTTTACAAAAAATGGGATCACATCCTAATGAAACAAAGTTGTAGGCAATGAATCATCAGAGTTCCAGCGCTAACACATAGGAGTGGAAAACGCCTGATCCCAGAGCTGAGCGCTTCTGAGTTATCAAGGGACGCTCCTAGTGAAAGGAGTGGAGAGCGCAAGGGGAAGAAAACATCCCAACCTAGATGTAAAGGTAGATAGATAGAACAGGAAAAACTGTTTTCAAGCCAAAGAGCCCTGTGCTGCTTTAGATGAAGTAACCGTCACCCACAACCAGGAAAGAGGAAGATTCAGCATTTGGAAAGAAGGCACGAAAGGAAAGGCACAGTATAAAGGCTGGCACTCAGCTTTGTCTTCCGACAGACAAGCAGATACAGGTAACAGAGGTCACCTGCCCGTAAGAGGACGGCGGTCTCAAGTTACCAGATACCAGGAGATCAGTCAAAATTCCCCTTTGCCTGCTGCCTCTCCCAGCAGCTCGAAGATGCTTCCAGCGCCCCCGCCATTCCCGTGGATGGGAGAGAAGCTGGCAGCCGGGACAGGCTCTGGGCCGCTTGTTGGTATCAGCAGGTGCCTCCGAGCAGGAAGCAGAGCGAGAGGAGGTGGGGAGCAACGCAGCCCTTCCAACTGTGAACTACAGATTTCCGAGACACACCGCCGGGACGGGGATGCGTAATAAAATCCAAGCAAAATTTTAACTCCTGAAGAGCCTCTCTATACTTTGCAAAGGGAAGAAAAAGACCCAAACATTTAAGATGTCTCAATTACACTTAATTATCGCACGTTTGTTATCCAAAACAGCCCAAGAAGAGCAAGTGCTCTAAAGTAACATCTCTACGGCACATTTTAATTGTGTCCGTATTTGGCATAAAAGAAATATTTCTTTGTCTCGCTCCTTGTTTCAACCAACCTAATCCCACTGGGAAAGGTATTTCAGAGTTAGAGGGTGGGGACAACTTTCTCCCCAGGTAAGAAGACAACCACCGTAAAAGTAATTTGTCTCTTGCAAAAAAGGCAGTTGCCACCGAGACGGACATACTTGGCATTTGCATACACAAATTAACAGATGAAACGCAGGACGCGCTGAAGGGCATCTCGTAATTCATGCTGCACGATACCACTCCCTTCAACTCGCAACCTTACGTTCTCCGATGCCCACGTCCCGTGCCGGCCGTCCTCCAGATTCTCACGAGAACCCCACCGCCTGACACCAACGCCCAACCACAGCATTTGGATGTCTGGGTCTCAACCACAGCTATACAGAGAGGTAAACGCGGCGAACGCAAGGTCGTGCTATCGCTGGCGCTTCCCTGTGCCACGCATCCAACACAGCCCCTGCCACCGCACGGCACGGCCGCCCGAGCAGCCCGCGCCGAACGGA
>NW_010253095.1:0-8639 GCF_000690775.1 Eurypyga helias | reverse complement strand
CTTATCTCAATTTTATGATCTTCTTAATTCTTTTTCCTCGATTCTTCCCATCCACTGGTGGCGGGGAGGGGGTTTTGTGAGAGCAGCTTTGTGGTATTTTGCTAGCCAGATTTAAACCATGACAGACAGGAATCATCAAGGCCAAATCAATGATTTATGGTTGTTTACACGAGCAGAAATTTTGGCCCTCACACTGCAAAATCTTTAATCAAATGGAAAGGCTGACCCTCAGCAATTCTTAGTTCTGATTACTTTTGTAGCTGTGTCTGAACAGTGAGTGACAAAAGGGGATTTCTGGCAAACCTCCATAGAAAATATTTTTGGATTTCTATCTTTGGTGTTTCCATAATAATATGTCTGGGTGAGAATAATTTCAAACTGGTTCGTCAAGTAACTAATAAGATTAATTGAAACTTTTTTTTGACACAAAAGGTTCAAGATTCATTTCATTAAAAATATAGCTACACAGTGATGTTAGTTAAAGCAGATGGGTCTGAATAGAATTGCTTGAATACTGCAAAGCACTGCTTGTGAGCACATCAATCACTTCAGTTTCACGTTCTATTGTTACTCACTTTTTCTGTACATTTAGATGGGTAAGGCTTAGTGTTTTCTTGAATATTTCTCGGCTGCCTGAGTTTTTTGTTGGTACTCCTACCAGCAGTGTTAACAAGGATGACCATACATGCAAAGGATTATTCAGTTTTCTATGCTCTTCATTAGTCTCCTGGTTGAGAAATGCCAATCATTACAAGTGTCAGTAAATGAGACCATATAATATTAGGAAGGGGTTAATCAGACATTGTGAACAAGGAGTAAACAAAATGAAGAACTGGTAAGCTATGTATCCTTAGCTTAAATACCTCTGTCCAACCCTGGTTTTCCCAGTTTTAATCCTTTGTTTGGATTTGCCTGTCTGTAGAATCTTTATAAATCAGAAAACTTTAACATCACTTTGCAGATATCCCCAAATGGAAGATCTTCTTGCAAAGAAATAATATTTGAAGGTAATTTGACTTTTTCTTATATATGGGGTTTTGATTTTTTACACAAGTCATGTATAAACCATAAGAATTAACTTCAGCATGGAGGCTCATGCACAGTCTTGTAAATGGTTATGAGAGAAACAGCCTATGAATAGGGAACATGAAACATTGAAAAAGAAATGAGGAATTAAACTCTATTATTTCTCTTATTCCTTGGAAGCATGAGTTGCAGCTATGCTAATGGTTAGATCAGCAGCATTTAGAGGAGCAAAATGATAATGGATCCACATGGCTGCTATGATAACACTCAGCATACTGAATAATTACAGAGACATTGGTAGCATGTTGAGCTTCCCAGTGAATGTAATTAATACGGTCAGGGCCTCATTTACTCAGTGAAGCGCAGCAAAGTCTAAATCTGGAACAAGGGCTCCTGTATCTGCAAGGTTCTACTGTGAAAATTGTGGTGATTGAACAGTTGCTCCAGAACAGAGGAGAAAATAAACGAATAAGAATTATGCTGCAAAATCAGTGTTTAGGCAAAACAATTTCAAAACCCTTGTTCCATGAAAGTCTAGGACTTAAAGCTTATAATCAAGGCTTATGCTTCCTCTTTCACCTAACATTCACACTGATTTATCTTGGTAATAGTTTGCAGTTACTCTAAGAAGTAGCAGCACTATGGGAATCATTGCAGTGTTTAAGCTGAGATAAAATACTCAAAGCCAGGAAGTAAATTTGTGGGGTTTTTTGTTTGTTTTGTTTAGTTTTGTTTGTTTGTGGGATTTTTTTTTTTTTTTTTTAAAGTTATGTCAAAGGTACATTTCCTTCTGTTTGTGTTTTGTGCCAGGATCTGCTTAAAACTGGGACCATATTCGGTCCTGGCAAAGAACTGAACTCATCAGAGGTCTAAATTTTTCAGTCCATTGCTTTATGGAAAAAGAAATTAATATCTGTGGATCTGGTTTCTTCACTGATCTCTGAGGTTTACCTTTCTTTTCCTATCCCATCCCTGGTAGTTCCCTGTCGGCAAAGACAGCTGCCTTTCTTTGGCGCCTGCTGCCTCCAGCCAGTCTCTCCTGCAGTCCTGGAGCAACTCTCCTCCCCCAGGAACCTTCTGCCATTGGCTCTTCTTTATTAAACAGGCACCAATTACGATTAGATTAAATAAAATGGAGTTTATTTGACACAAGTAATGGAAAATGGAGATAAAATCAAAGTAACTAAATGTAAGCAAAATAAATCATAACAAACACGTTGGCAGCCTAGCTGGTTAGAGTAAACCTCATAATTGCAAGATATTGATTGAGTAGGACTAAAAATCTTCTATCCTCTTGATGTTTATGTGGCTGTTTTCAATAGTCATTTGAGTTGGGCAACTCAGAGGTCCTTTCAACAGATGCTGAGTAAGGTGTTTCTCTCCCTCTGGTGGTTATTTCTTCCTTCTTTTTCCCTCTCTTTGCATATTCCTGGGCCAGTATCTTTATTTTCTTGTCTGTTAATGCTCACTTACAGCATCACAGATTTTAGCTTGAAGACAATGTATTAGTACATATAAATATATTAAGAAACTGATTATTACTTGAGTGTATATTTGCATGTAAATATATATAATATACTGTTGATATTTTAGTAACATTTATAGTAGTGTCAGGGTTCACACCCAGTTCACAGCAGCGCAAAGGTAATACATGATGCAAGGTGATGTGTACCCACCTCAGGGCTTTAACCATTGCACATGCTGCTCTTATGATAAAACAGTGCCAGCACATGTCAGAAGAAAGCTGAAAGAAAACATCCTGAGACCAGGTTGCTCAAAGCCTCATCCAGTCTGGCCTTGAAAACTTCCAGTGCTTAGGCATCCACATCTTTTCTGGGCAAACTGTTCCAGTGCCTCACCACCCTCTCCATAAAAAATTTCTTCCTTATATCCAAACAAATCTATGCTTTTTTAAAGATATTGCTCATGGTGCTACCATTACCTGCCCTTGTACAAAGCCCCCCTCCAGCTTTCTTGTAGCCCCTTCAGGTACTCGAAGGCTGCAATAAGGTCTCCCCAGAGCCTTCTCTTCTCCAGGCTGAACAAGCCCAACTCTCTCAGCCTGTCCCCATAGCAGAGGTGCTGCAGCCCCATGTATGTTGATGGCCCCAGAGCTGGACGCAGTACTCAAGGTGGGGTCTCATGAGAACAGGGTGAGCAGAGGGGAGAATGACCTTCCTCCATGTTCTGCCTTCTCCCAGGGTGATGGTATAATTATTAAGTCTGACTTGTAGAGCATATTGATTTATGTGCAGGACTCAAAAAATGATGTAAAAAACTTTCATTTGAGGTTAGATAGAAAAATGTACAGATGAGATAATGACAGCTCATACTCAATAATTTTTTAATGTATATTTTTAACTATTATCTTCCTATTCTGACTAAACTACATTAAAAGTTTTGTCCACCAGTTTTATGTTTTGGGAAGTAATGAAAGATTTAAACAATAGGCATCAGGCACTATCCCAGTGAGAGAAAATTGGAAACACTGTACATAAAATGAATGTATCAAAACTTCATTTATTATCAACTCATTCAAGGAGAGAAGGCCACAATTAAAATTATACTTTTATATGCTACTTATCTTCTATGTGATTACCTCTTGATTATTTGGATCAGTTAATCCTGGTGTAACATTTGGTTGTAATAAGCTTCATAGCGTTTTTTCAATTAAGAAAAATAATCACTTCTGGTCCTTAATTTTAAATGCTGTCTCTCAACAAATATCTAATCTATCTTACTCAGAATTAATATGTCACACAGTTTTGGATTCATAGAAATATCGATTCTGAGTTGGCTACCATTTCCTAGTTCAATGTTTAGTTCAGAGAAATCAGAATAAATATCAGCCCTTACAGTGAAGTTTCCTTCAAAATCCTCCCCAGAGCATTTTAACTTTCCCTCCCTCCCTTCCTCCCTCCCTCCCTCCCTTCCTGTGTCTCACTGTCCCCTTCCCTGTGCAAGATGCTCTGGGTCTCACTGCCTGGTATAGGTTGGGGTCTAGGGGTCCACGGGGAATGATTCCTGACATCATTATATTGAAACTGGACCACTGCCAAGCTAGAAATGCAAAATTCTTAGCTCAAACTACTGGCTGGTTTCTCATTAGAAGAATACATGCTTTAAGCATGACAACATTTCCTTTTATTTAGTGCATGTTTGGGTTATTTAAAATGTGTGAATATTCTATTAACACAGTAGTTCCAGGTCATTAATGACTCAGTGTACTTAAAAGCTTGTGGCAAAACTGAAGGTGATAATTCAATGAGGTCATTAACACTCTGGAGAAAAGGCCAACACCATGTGATTCCAACTTTTTACAAGATAGAATTATATTTATAAAAAATATATGCTTGCAGTATTTCTACTCCTCTGCTCATTTTTTTGTAGTTTATTAGTTAACAGTAGAAATGACCATTCGAAAAGCTTTTTTAATAGTGAGTATATTGCATTCAGCTGCATGTGTTATACATAGGTATTCTTTATTTATCTTCTTTTTCACCCCAGTAAGAAAACTGACTTTTCATCACTTACAGGTTTCATCATTATGAACCCTTTTTTATAAGTAATAGAGCAAATTCTGTTCTTGCAATGCTATAAATAAGAGGTAACTTCACTGAATTAAGTGACTACATTGGTGTAATATGTCAAAAAAATAAAAGTATAAATTCAGGACTCTTGGTGTTCTGGCTAGAAATCCTGAGCTAGATCACTTCAACATTAGTGATTTATAGCATTTGTGGCTCTGACCCTGTATTTAATCAGCCACATTACCAGAAGCAATAAGTAAAAGCAAGATGTCAGCAACAAGTATAAAGGTAACTAACCACCTCCAATTCATATAGTTCTCTGAAGAACTCTAAAACCAGAGACAGCTTCAGTGTTAATTACAGCTACAGTATAGTGCAGAAAAACCCTTGCTGTTAAATGAGTGAGCTGGAAAAAAAAAAGTGCATTACAATGGCATATTTTGGCTGTATGGCATGTGTGGAGCAGGCAACCCTAACAACTGGTGTAGTGGTTTTTCTCTCAGACTCCTGATACAAAAGCAAGATCCACCAAGATTTGGAGGTGAAGAAGTAGAAAGCTGATGCTCATGATTCTTCTTCTAATCTTGCCTCACGTCATTAAAACATTACAGATAAGAAAGCTGAGAACAGAAGTATGTTTTAAACAGCTTGAAAGTCAGAGGATATTTGGCCACATTGAGGCTTAAATGTTACCATAAGTGATTTTTAATGAACCATAAATGCTATTTTTAATTTGCAACTTTTAATTATACTCAGTGAAGTTCCTCTGTAAATTCATGATGGGGGTGGGGAGGAGATGTAGAGGCAGAGGGCTATCTTTTATTTCTTGAAGTGCTGTGGTTGCTCTTCATGCTGAGTTAGAAGCCCTTCAGAAACAGCCTGGCCAGAAAAGATGACTGTGCTTGCTTTATCTAGCTGTGTGTATAACATAAACTCTCTTCTTATAACAATTGACAAGGAAACGTGCTTCAGTTTTGGTCTGACTTCATCTAGATTTAACTTTCATCTAGAGGTGTTTGGTACTCATTTGCCTGTTTCACCTAAAGACCTTGATGATCAGAGTTTTATTCAATTAATGGATTCACAGTCACCAATTTGGAAGGTACCTGTGAAGATCCAGTTTAAACCTCCTGCTCAAAGGAAAGTCATCTACAGCAGGTTGCTCAGAACCACATCCACTTGGATCTTGAGTACCTGTAAGAATGGAGATTACACAATCTACTCCAGTGTTGACAACCGTTACAGTAAAATGAAGTGGTTTATTATGTTTAAATGGAATGTCCTGTTTCAATTTTTGCCCATTGCTTCTTTCTACTGGCTACCGAGAAAAGTCTGGCTCTGACCCATTTACTCCCCTCCCATCAGGTATTTACACTCAATAACAAGATACCCCTGAGCTTTCTCCTCTTCAGGCTGAACAGTTCCAGACCTCTCGGCCTTTCCTAATAAGACAGATGCTCCAGTACCTTTGTTTGCCTCTGTCCGTGTCTCTCTTGCACTGAGGACCCCAGAACTGGACTCAGGACTTCAGGTGTGGCCTCACCAGTGTTGAATAAAGGAGAAGGGTCACCTCCCTCAATTTGCTGGGAACTCCCTTTCTTAGTGGAGCCCAGGAGACTTTTAGCTGTCTTTGTCACAAGGGCACATTGCTGGCTCACGGTCAGCTTGTCCACCAGGATGCCCAGATCCTTTCCTACAAAGCTGATTTCCAGCTGGCCAGCCCCTAACTTGTTCTGGTGCCTGGGCTTATTCCTTCCCAAGTGCAGGGCTTTGCAATTCCCATTGACAAACTTGATTATGTTCCTCTCTGCTCATTTCTTCAGTCCGTCGAGGCCCCTCTAAATGGTGGCACAGCCATGGGTACTTGCTGCTAAATGGACTTCTTTCCAATCAATCCAACTCAAAAGTGTTTTTTCCTGGTCACTATTCACTATAGATTCCCTCAGGCCTTGCTATTTGGGAACTTCAGCAAGAGGATTCTATATTTGTTCATCTGTTTTGTGGATCGCCAGTGAATGTACTGAGCTACAGAGAGAAAGGTTTCAGGAGATAGGGAGGATATAAAGTTTTAAGTTTTGTGATAAGTCATATGGGCAGCTGTTTATTTTTTTTGTCCTTACCTCTCAAACTGAGATTGTGAGAGAGGGAAATTTTAACTTTTGGATAGGCAGAGTTTCAAAAAGGGAAGATAAAGAAGAGTAATATGACTATTGCTGGAGCTTTTTCCTCTGTCAATATAATCTACAACCTCCTGCCTTCATGATCTTTGCCTCCATCTTAATCCCCAGCAGTGAAAGTTAAAGATGAACCAACATCAATTTGATGTCAATGCATATTCGAAGATCCGATTGTTCAGTTCTGGGAAACTGCCTATCACAAACATGCAGGACGGACAATTTGAAACTTCAGTTACGTTATTCTCATACTGGTTTTAAGTAGCTGGCATTGTCTTAGTTACTAGGTGATCTGGATATAACGCTTAAATAATTTCATTTTTTTTATGGCTTCTGTCAAGTTCTTTCCTCATTAGCTCTAGCTACTTCATGTTGCATTTTCACAATTTCCTCCCTGAGGCAATTCTTCCTTGTCTCTGGAGAGCATATGGGAATAGGCAGAAAGGATTTACACATGGCACAGGACTGTTTCTGCTTTAAATGATGTGTTCTTTTTTTTTTTTGAAGGTGTGTTTGGTAGGGATGTCAAATTAAGATCTTCTCACAATACTTAGGAAGTTTCCCTTGGGTGCTAGAACGCTATATTCAACATTTTTTCCTTCCTTTTAGGATTATAGTATAGTATAGTATATGAAGTTCAGAAAGGGTACTTAAGGTCACTTCACTTGACAGATGAGTTGTAGTAGACCCTGAGAGGCCTTGTATATCCAAGAAGCTCTGGCTTGAACTTTTTACAATCGCTTTTGGTTTTTGCAGATTGCCTTAACTTAAAATTCAGCTAGTTAATCTGTCACCTGTCTGTGTTTCTTTACTGTTTTACATCACTGTCAACCAAGATACTGGATCTTGACCTGCTAAAGGCACCTGAAATCTAAGATCAAAACACCATCTTTTCCATGTCCATGTGATAGCCCTAGCCACTACTCATCACTCATGTTCATCCTCCTTTCTCTCAGCACCTCAGAGTTTTGTGCTCCCTGCCACTTGCTGATACAACTGCAAGTACAGTGATAAAAATTTCTACCCTGATTCTGCTCTACAGTTTCTAGAGTATTCTACAGATATGCTTCAGAAAGATATGCTGCATCCTTTTGCGGCTAAGGTGGAAGAATAATATGTTAAACAGGTTGGGATATAGGAGGGATAGGGCTGCTAACATGTCTGCTTCCAGCATTCACATTTTAAAAGAAAAGCAAGTTCTGCCCGGATCATTAGGAGGAAGAGCATGTTAGCCTACTTACTGAAGAAGGTTGAAGCATGTGAATACAAAAAGGGCTTTTCTTTCAGCCCAGAATAAGGAGGCTTAGAGGCAGAATTTTTTATGTACTCAGGTTTGTACTCTCTTGAATCACCAATTACACGGGTGAAATTTCTTGGATCTCATTCTTGGATACTTTATCTTTTATTGAGAAACTAGATGCTTAGTAAATCCTTAGACTGCATTAAAGATTTCACTCATCATTTAAGAAAAATGTTCCTAGCAAATATTTAGATTGCAGAAAATTTAAACTAAAATGCTCACAGATCTTAACAAGACAAATTTTTCATCTTGGCATAATTTTTTTAAAGGGGACTAGTTATATTTTTGATCAAATATTAAGATGATGCAGTTAATTTGAACTTAACACAATTATCTCTTGTGAAGAGAATCAGAAGCTGTTTTCAACAACATTTTACAGTAAAATAATTACATATAAGTATTCTGGGTGAGAATGTAGAAATCAAATAAACAAGTATACTAGTAATTCAACTACATGTTAGAATAAAGTTCTGATTTTTGAATGAGCAAATGCAAAGACTATATAAGCCCAACACAAGGCAGTTAAAATGCAGTGAATTTTCTCATTATTTCTATATTTGATTTTAAATTTTAGCTCTCTATACACTATAGATCATTCTATAGTGTAAT
>NW_010253094.1:0-10228 GCF_000690775.1 Eurypyga helias | reverse complement strand
CGCTGACTCTGCCGACTGAACACTGTGGGCTGACCTTCGTGGTCTCAGCAGTGCTTCTCTTCCCTGTCACTTGTGCTGGATAGACTCGCATGGGGATGAGTCCCCACAAGTATTGTTCCCTAAGGGTACGTGTGCTTCCAGGGTGGTGCTGAAAACCTCAGACAAGTCCTGAAGGTCACTTGTTCTCTGCTCCTGTCTCTAAAACAGTTCAAGAAGCAACTCATGTGGACCAGGTTCCACACAAGTCCAGTGTGTGCAGGATGTGGTTGACTGTCAGCCTGCACTGGCGTTTGGAGAAGTTACGCTGGAAACTTGAATTCTGAGTGTTGCTGTTGTTGAGCCTTGCATTGTACCAGCCTAAGGCTAGAGCATACATGTGTTATGTATTTGGGTAAAATATCATGCTAAAAGGGTGGGAGGGTAGACCTCGGGCAACTGGAGGCCACTGAGTGTAAGTATCCTTCTCATTTAATACAACACTTGCTATTGTACTGGCTCTTTGTAACTAACAAAGTTTTATTTGGAAGAAAGGTGTTAAAACCACAAGAAACTAGATCCTAGTCTCTGGCAATCACATAAATTTCTGCAAGATTTGGCCTGTTAGCAGGTGGACAGAGACAAGCAAGTAAACGTAAATTTAATACACAAAGTGTGCGTAGTATCCGTAAGAAAGCTACATCTCTAAATAAGCTGTGCAGGAATCATAGCTCAGAACTGCCCATCACAACGTTTCATACACAGAAATGTACATATCTTACTCATAGTAAAGCAGGTCTGTTCTCAGCTGTATTGGACAGTCTATGTGCTCCAAAAACTGGTGACCTTTGGGATTTCGGTCTTGGTAAATATGGTTTAGAAACATAAAGAAACAGTTTCAGTTACCAAAAGGGCATACCATCCCAAGGGAACAAGAGGTTTTTACTCTCTAGGCAAAAGATGAAGATATAGACTGAAATAAACAGGTAATATTTAGGTTTAGAGAGAGCCTAAGCTGTGGGCATGATAAAATGTGGGCGTGATATGAAGCTAACCTCAAAATAACCTGTTGTAGCAAGAGAAATGGAATCATATAGAAGGCCCAAAAATATTATGTGTGCCTGTAAAACTTCTGAGTTTCACACTGTAATGGTATTTCTAGTAACATGCAATACAAATGAGTTTTTAACTCCTCTGTTCCTCCCGCTGAAGGGAAGTGTGAGCTAGGAAAATGATTTTCAAGTCCTCAGCTGGCATAATTCATTTTTCAAATGAATTATCCCAACTCCTGGGTGGAAACTATCCCAGCCCAGGCTTGGGTGCCATGCAGTGGAGTCAGGGGCGGTCCAGACTCTGCTCTCACCTACCTCTGTGCCTGCCTAGGAGCAGAGACAGGTACCAAAGCTGAGACAGATGTTAGTTTTGTAGCTTTTATTTACAGCCAGCAGGTGTGATTTCCATGGGGAGGTTGTTCTTCCCTTGAGAATGACAGCCTAGTGCTACACCTGCATGAGATCACAGAGTTCATGTCTTCTTCCAAACACATGCAGAGCCAAAAGCTAAATGAATCTGGCCCACAATTGTAGCGACATAATTGATTTTCTCATATAAACATAAAATGCCTTGTCACTCTTTCTCTGACCTACCCACTAGCCTATCCTTTCTGGTAGTGAGCTCCCTTCAAGTTTGCTGTCTCTGGATCCTTGGCCTTTACATAATCTCACGTTTTTTGTCTTGGAGTATGTATGTAAAAATGCCTTTCATCTATCCTTGCCCAGTTTATGGTATCTCTCTCTTTTTGTTCCCATTTATGGGGCTGTAGTAGATACATGCACATAGGCTACGCACCACCCAGTTGCATGTAGACATGCACACCTCAGCATGAGTCACCTTATCCACATCTTCGTGACTAGAAACACAGTTCTGCTTTGTGTATTCGCACGCACTTCAAGTATTCCAGAAACAAACAGCCACGAGCTAGCATCTTCTGCTGCTGTGATGTATTTTTTGCCAGTACTTTTTGAATGTAACATCAGGACATTAAACATGGAAATAATACCTTCCTCTGTAGTATAGAAATTCCTTTAGATACTTTGAGGGCTTCTGAATGTGCAAATATTTGTGTTTCCGCACAGTCAGGTGTATTTGCCTCCTGCCCTTCAAGTCTGTGTCACTGCAGACTCAGTGTGGTGGATTCTTAATGGGGATCCCAACCCAAACTGACAGTTCTTGGGTGTAATTTTTTTAACCTGCCAAGAGCCATCTTTTTTTCTTTTGCATGTTATTTTTATTAACAAGATACAAGGAACAAAGTACTCTCAGAAGGAGGCATAGAATGCAGTAACTTCACAGCCACTCCACAGAAAAGTGTCACAGGAGCATAGCAAAGGTTTAGTGAGTTTTTAATTGTGAATGGAACTCCATGCTGAAGGCAGTTTTGGGGAGAAATCTGGTGAGAACTACACATTTAATTCCAAGTGGCACCGCTGCATTACCTTCACCCAAAATCAAGATCAATAGGAAAGTGATTGTTCATGTTCAGTTCATATTCAAGCATCAGTTCATGTTGGAGGAGCGACCTGAATTCTGCCTTTTGGTGGCGGCTGCATTCCCATGAGGTCATGAGGGAGTCACTGTCCTGTTCTCAGCCTCATTTCTCTCACTGTAAAACATGATTTACTTCACTTATTCCCACAGGTTTTGTGGCTGTTAATGTGGAGTGTAAATCGCTGTGTTGCTCTTGCCCTGGCTGGGAAATGAGGCCCATCTTTCTCACTGTGTGCTGTCTGTTCCTCACATGTGGCCAGAACTGAACCCTGGAGAAACTGGAGAGTCCAGCTACCGGGTGGAGGCTCCAGTTCCCAAATACCCTTTTGCTGTGCTTGTTGGCTCAGGCTGTGTTTGTAAATGCTCACAGGCCCCCTCCTTTGGATTGTTCTTTGGAGCATTTCTTTTGATGTTAAACAGGATGTGTGTGTTAATTAATTTATTTTACTCAGGGTAGGAAATTGCTGCCAATGTTCTTTGAAGAGTCCTGTGAGCCATCTCTCCCCTCACATAAACATTCAGGCAATTTTGGTTAAAGTGTTTATTTTTTTTAAATATGCATAAATGTTAATCTGGCTGTTTTACAGCGGAGAGGTTTTACAGGGTCTTTTAAAAATGTCAGGGTCATGCTTAAGCAGTTACTGTTTAAACTGAAGAGATGAAGCACTGGACCAAGAGGATTCAGAGGTGAAAATATGAAACCCAGTATTTTCTACTAACAGGTGTTATTTGAGAATTTAGTGCTGGTAAAAGTGATAGTGAAATACTTTGGAGACTGATTGCTTCTGCCTCTACTCCTCTGTACTTGCACAGTGGACATTGTTAGTGAAAAAAAAAACACCCTTCCTGCTTTAGTCCTAAGTTGAAAGGACTTCTGCCTGGTGATGACAGGAAAGGACGGGCTCTGTAAACGCTGACTTCCCGAGACTGCCAGGAGGGTCCAGTTCATGCCAATTACGGCAGTGCCGTTCGTGATGTGGAGGTATACTACTTCATGGTTTATAATGATCCAGGAAGCTGTGACGATTAAATGTTGCTTGTGAGGTCTCCCAGGTTCAGAGGAATCTCTTGGGAGAAGAAGGGCTGAGATTCCCAGTGGTGGATGATTCTGTCATTTTGAGTACTGTGATGCTGCACTCCCACTCGGGTAAGGAGCATAGGGTGCTTCTTTTCAGAACCCAAAACTTTCAAACTGAAAGTCTGACAAAAATAATTGAGCTTTATGGAGTGCTATGAAGTTATATTTAAGTTGGAAGAAAGCAGAACGCTGTAAATTTTTAAAATAACTTTCTCTTTTTGTGATAGCATTAAATAACTCTGGTCTCTGTTTGATGTTTAATTGGCTGAGTGTTATGATTTGAGAGCTGATGTAGTTCAAACTGATCAGTCTATCACATGCTACCAGACGTGCACAGTATTTTACCAAACAAGACCAGACAGATGCCTTGTTCTGAAGAGGCTGCAGTTTGAGACTGATCTTTCAAGATACTGTATGACAGCAGATTCCCCAAGGGAATGATTTGGTCTCTTTGTAATCTCCAGTGTCTGCATGTGCTTCAGTGTGGGTTTGGTGTCTAGCACTCTTATTCTAGGACAATACTCCACAGCCATTTAAATCAAGACCTAACTGAGAACTTAATGGAAAAAGTTTAGTAACTTAATGGAAAAAGTTTAGTATCTCCCCAAGGACCATGCCATAAATTCACATAAGATGACAAGAGGAAGGAATTGCAAGATGGATAGTGTGAGATACATTAAGTTTGTCTTTAATTTGAGTTGAATTCAAACAGAGCTAGTAACGGCCAAATGTTATGATGACTTTGGTCATGAGAGTTAAATTGGAGGTTTTCCCAGTGATCTGTGCTCCATCTTAAAAAGCAAAGAAACAAAATTTGTTGTAGCTGGCACTAAATGGAAGTCTTTTTTCAGTAGTAGCAATAGATGGCAATGACTGACCCACAGAAACCGAACTGCTCATTTCTCATTCCTTTTGGTTACGAATGACCCACAGCAATGAGGGAGCTGCTTGTTCATATTTTTCTCAGCACTGTGAAAGACAGAATTCAGCTCATGAGGACTGTCTATCCATCATTTTCTTTGCAGTATTAACCTTCCCCTGTACAGGGACCTTATTTAAAAAACGAGGGAGACCCCACCCCAGGATGTGGCATTAGTTTGCAGTATTCATTCAGTAATCGGCAATGTATAATACCGTACAATATTTCAAGCTGGTGGAGATATCTGGGATATAAGGAGAAATCTGTGTTCATCCTTTACGTAACAGTCACTGAGTCACGCAATCCTGTTTAAACAAACAGCATGAATCTTAAAATAGCCCTTGAACATTCCACAGCGATGGCCATACTCAAATGAATGTTCAACATGTTTCCCCACTATCGTATACCCACGCAGCAACCCTTCAGTGACAGCAGAGCCATCTAGAGACAGTACTAAGTTACACTGGGCACTGGACGCACCGATCTCTCCACTTGCTCTGGTAAAGCAGAAAAATATGCTTCTCTGTCATCCAACCATCAAGGGAGGCAACAGACACAAAACAATTTGAGGCTAAGCTCATCTGAGGGTGATTTTAACGTACCAGTTATTACTGGATAAGTATTTGAGGAATTCATGGAACATGACCTTGTTGCCATATAAGTGGTGGGAAACTCTGCTCTTCACCTGATTAACAGTTCACCTTGGCCAGTTTCAAGAAGATAGGATTCAAAACCTGAAATTCTTTGAATGCAATATTATTAATATTGCTATAGATACAGAACTAGAGGAAAACGTTCTAACTGCTCAGAACGTTTGTCTGAGTTTCATAATCCTCGCTAGTGTTTTGTATCAGGTCCTGTTGATACATTTCAAAGGGCAGTTTAGATACAATAAAAGCATAAATATTTTGTGAAACTGATCAGTTAAAGCAGCCAGTAGGCATTGTAGCTCAGCATTCAGAAATTGTTGAGCGGTGTCTCTCTTGCAAAGAAGGGTTCAAAGATGAGGCTAGAAAGGCAACTCTGGGAGCTCACTCAGCTTCCAACCTAGAACTCAGGCCAGTATAGGAGGGACTTGGATTTTCATGAGATGAGAAACATAACATCAGGCCCCTTCTACATGGGTCTGTGGGTGAAGCACTCAGCTCTTCAAGACTCTGTATGTTATCTTCCACCAGGCTTTGTCTGTGTCGTGTCTACTTGTGCAGGAATCCAGAACAGGCTGCAAAATCAGTCAATAAACCTGGTATTGTTTCCTCACTAAAGGTGGAATAGTCACACACCACTCCCCATCCACCCCCCGCCAAAAAAAAAAAAAAAAAAAGCGCCTGTGTGGAGTAAGTTTATGGCAGCTAAATGAACTTAATGTGTACTGAATACTTCACCTTCCTAGCTGGGGACCTAACCTGTGCTTCTGAAATGCAAAGTCTCAAGAGCTTCAAGCAGAGAGGAACATACCTCATGTCTAGGTGGCTTGCAAAGGTCCCAGTGAAAGGCACGTGTCCCCATGAGTCACTGGGGGAGCTGGGGAACCAGGCAGGCCACCAGCAGGTACACAGGGCCTGCCGTGGGGCACCCAGGCACTGAGACCCTGCCAGACCGCGCCCGCCTCCTCCTTTGTCTGAACTCCCCCAGGGCAGTGACCCAAAGCACTGAAGAGCAGAGATGTATAGAACAGGGCTGGCCATTTGGACATACCTACTGATCCTGTCTCAACAGGAGAGAGCTCTCAGCGATGTTAAAATAGAACAAATTTGCAATGATATCAGGTTATATGTTTTATGAGCCATATAATTAACATGCGACACTCAGTGCCATGGGATATTATTGACTTAAATAGCTTAGTAAGTATCAAAAGGATTAGGCATTGACATGAAACAGAATAGCATATGCACTGGTACAAGCTAGGATCAAAATTACAAGGGCTACCAATCCTTGTGCTTCGGGGCATATTTTGATCATCAGCTTGGGGTCAGGAGGAAAGCCACTGTCTAATCGAGTAGTGCACAGTATGCACGTGGGTTGTGGTTATAAGGATCTCTTTATTGGCCTGTTGTCATTCCTTTCCCTTCTCCTTCTCTGACTTCCTTTCATCCCCTCCTGTTCCCCTCCCTCACATTTATCATCTGGAATAGGTCACTACTGCAGACAAGACACTAAACTAGATGGATGGCTGAATAGTCCATACTAATAGGGTAATTTAATGTTTGCTTCTCTCCAGAACTCGAACATTTATTTCAAGTATAAATTTTATATTCACTCGCTAAAAAGTTCCTCTCTTTCCAACCTTCCTTCTATCCACATTACTTTTTAGTTTTATCAGCTACACCTACAAATCCACTTAGGCTCATTTAAGGTAACAAATGAACCTCAGTTTGGGAGAAGGAAGAGAACAACTGGGCACATTAAATGAACCTGATTTTTCTGGTAGATGCTCAACAATTGCTTAAGTAAAAAAAAAAATAAAAAATTAGAGATCTTGTACTGTGTAGCCACCATGAATAATCACCTATGAAAGTAAGAGGTTTTCTTCTGTGTACATGACAGTGAGTATGTGGACGGTCATGATGAAATTATGCTTGATTTAGGTAACTTGGCATTTTCTTTGTAGGGTCTGAAGCAAAATTATTGTTAGGAATGCTGACACTTTCCTCACTGTCACCTGCCAAAAAATTTCCCATTTTAAGCCAATGCAATATTTCACACAATTTTAGGGTTTTTGGTGTTTTGCTTTATATTTTCATTTGTTACTACACTGAATTAGTCTCAGGAAGCCCCACCTAAGAGCAGGGCAGGTTGAATTTTATGTCCTGTAAATGCCTTGTGAGTGATAAGACCTACCTGGAGTTACTCACTCTAAATAGACAGACTGGACAGCAGAGACATAGACAAGAAAAATTACTTGATTCTTTCTAGGACCCCAAGTTAATGGCAGAAATCCAGAAAATGTCTATTTAAAAATATGCCTATTCATTTAATCTGTTGCTTCTTTCTTTTTTGCTTCTTGCTTTCACCCTCACAGACTGATTTCTAACTCCACCCATTCTTACCCTTCCCAGGCCCTTTATTTTTGCTAATAGCTTCATGTCTGGCTTCACTGTTCTGCTCAGCACATGGATACATGCTGCCCTTTGGCTCATTCAGCCTTACTGGAAAGATGCTACTGTGCAGCTCCTCCAGCATCCTGCACATTTTCCACAGTGGGTTGAATTCCAGTTAGCTTCTGAAAACTCAATGTTTTTGCGTTGTTGCCTTCCCACAGACATTCTTCAACATGCTAAAGCTGACCTTAGGCTCCACAGACAGATGGGGCCTGATCCAAAGTCCATTAACATCAGATGAACTATCCATTTACACCCATGGGCTTGCATTAAATCCTTTGCATTTCACTTACTTTCTTTAGTGCCTCTTACTCAGCTCCAGTTATTAAAATCAGATTAATCCTTGATGGCTCCATAACAGTTCCATGTATGGTATAAGCCAACCTGTGCTACATGTAAAGATTGAGACCGAAACTGCTATTCTGATAATGTGAAATCTGTAGCTGGCTAATACTAAAAGCAAGGCATTACTTCCAGATTTCATTCCTGCATAACTGAGGTCATAATCTCACTTACTGTTCATTAGCTGAATCTCCCATTACCAGGGCACAGCCTCTCTCAAAACCATTTCTTACTGTTCTGATATTTTCTGGTCCCTACAACATTATTCTTCCCAGGCACCGTTCAAGATTCACCTCTGTTTGCAGTTTTACTCTCGGTATAAGTAGACTGCTATGTCAGCCAGAACATCAATATTTCTTTCTGTTGACACAAAACTCTCTTATCCATATTGCCACCCCCCCTCCTGCTTCATTTTGTCTACATTCCTTTTGAAAACTCTACTCCCATAATTTAGTCTCCCACTCAGTACTTGGTTTAATCAAGTCTGTCACTCAATTTATATCCCACTTCTCGCCTAACACAAGTTTCTCAGTTAGCAATCTGTTTCTGTATCACTTGCTATGAGTAACACATGGTTAGCTTTTCTTTCCACACTTGCTTCTCTGTTCCCTTTCTGATTTCCAGACCTCACTTTTCCTTCTAATGCTTAAGGATGAGAAACTTCCTCTTCTGTCTCTCTTATTATGTTCCTCCTGTATTTTTATGAGACCAGTGCAATCAGGGCTTCTTAAATATCTTGGGGTGCTTTGTATAGGGCACAGAACAGCCCCTGAGTTCAGTTAAAAGAGTTTTCAACTGCAGAATCTCACTCAGTTTAATATACAGCTTTAGGTAAACCTTTCCTGTTGCTGCATTTCTTTATTGTGGCTTGCATCCCTTTCCATCTCCATCACCTTTCCTCGGTTTGTAAGAACACAGGACAAATGCACAGAAGTGAGATTCTCTCCCTCTGGCTGCTCATTCAGCACAGTGTGCTGAGATCTGGTCTTAAACATCCACTCGCAATTTTTGTGTTGAGGAACAAAAAGCAGAACAGAGTCCCGTTGCAGTTGCTCCGTACATTTTAACATAGGGGACTGGGTTGCATGTATTTTGGCTACATGGCCTAGTGCAGCCACAGCACAAACTTAACAGCTCACCTTTCCTGCACAAAGAACATGTAATTTTATTCTGGACAGTGGGAAGTGCAGTGCAGGTTGTGTGTCACCAACACTGCCCTCCACCACACCTAAAATCTCCCACCCAAGTTTTGCATTACCAGCTGATTGCCCTGGTAAGGTCTGTGGGTTGTGAAACTGCTTTCCTCATTCTGTCTTCTGGCTGTTAGCAAAACCGGTGGACCACTGACTGAAGCTGTTGGAGCTTGGCAGGAGGTAAATTCACCGACTGGCACCTGTTGGATAGATCATTTGTTGGTTCTCCGAGTTACTCTGCTGGGTCAGCAGGTTTCCAGGTTTAAATGCTGGCATGGTATGAGACGCAGAATGCTGTTGTTTCATAATCACCTTCTGCAAGTACTGCTTTGTTGTAATGCTACTGTTATACTGTCCTACTTTTGTCATCTATTTCCTGCATAGGCTGGGTGAGTTTTTGCCCACTGCGTTACTGAGATGTAGGCTCTGCAGCACTGGGATGGCTGCATTTAACCCGGAGACAGGGCTTGCGGGGGGAAGCACGACATGCTGGTGGCTGCTGTCACTGCTTTTCGTGTGACCGAACACCACAAAGATGGTTTCCTAGTCCAGACACAGAGCAGTAAGCACTTAGACAGTACTTTTCATGTTCAGATCAGTTCAGTTCTGCTCCTGACTCAGGGTGCACTCATCTGCCTGTTCCCAGCGCATCGCGCTCCCAGCCGCGCAGGGGAGGCCAGGGCAGCCCTCCCCTCTCGCTGGGTCCGTGGCTGCCCTATATAAATCTGCATATTAAGCAGATTTGGCAATTGTTCAGGCGGACTCACTTGAGTAAGAGATGGAAATAAACTTGCTTCCGAAGGCACTGCAGACAGCACTCCCGGATGGTATGCTGTTAGCGACAGAACAGAGGCTCGTTTGTTTTCTGGTGCGGCTGGAGACCGGTGATTTCCGTCCTCTGCGTCCGAGCCCCATCCCCGTAAACCCCGCGCGTGCGAACGCCGGGCCGCACGCTTTAGCGGTTTAAAGCCATTTCGCGCGTCTTTACCTCTGCCCCCGGCGGCCCATTTCCTCGCGGGCTCCCGCACCACCCCCGCACGGCTGGGCACGGCTTGACAGCGCTGCCCGCGCG
>NW_010253093.1:0-16778 GCF_000690775.1 Eurypyga helias | reverse complement strand
CCTCTCCGTCCTGCCCCGGGCCGGAGTCCGGTGTATTTCTGAGTATTTATGTATTTAGGAATGTAATGTTCAGAACACGCAGTATCTGCTTGTATACCAAGAAAAAACGAGCCAGTGTTTCACGCTGTGAAAACATGGAAGTTAAGCCAGAGACTCCTTTTCTTGGTACCAAAACGGAGTGGCCGGTTTCAGGGATTTAGTGTATTTTGCACCTCCCAGGGGAATTACGTTGTTACCTCGTACTGGTATGAGGCTACAATGAGTTTGAGGAAGCATCAGTGTTTGTTTAATGAAAAATATACTCTGAACTTGTGAAATCAGTTTACAGACTTTGATAAGTTTACATTATACTGTTACAACGTTATTTAAAGTATTTACAGACTTATACAGTATTATTAAAAGACATGATAGGTTAGATTATGTTTGAATCTAAGTTTCCTTAATCGTTTTGTGGCTTAATAAGGGTCAAATGCTGAATAACTCTTGGCTTTTACAAGGTCAGGGACACAGAAATTACCTGATAGTGAATGTGCTGAGGTGCGTTGTCCCTGGAAGTAACCAGTGTCAGGCAGAAAATGTAAGAATCATACAGAACTGTACCAGAGAAAGGCATTTCTCTCTAAGCTCCACCTTCACTTTCCTTTTGGGGATGTTGTTTTAATGATAGGGAGAAATGGTTTTTGGTTTTGTTTTTAATATTGTAGGGGTAGAAAGAAGATAATTATTATCCTCCCCTCCCCCGACCCCCTACATTTTTGACTACTTACGTGGGAGGCAAAAGGTCACGTAGGAGTTTTGAAAGAGCAGAAAGTAGGTGAGTTGAAAATTTTCTACAGCTCGTAAAGAAAAATGAGGTCTCAGTAAATATCTGTCTGCCCATGCCGGCATGCAGTTGTGCACTGAGCACAGTACTCCACTTTGGGCTGCAGGTAACGTTTTCAAAAACGTATAAACGTTTTATGTGCCTAGTTGCCAAAAATATCGGCATGTAAGAGCATAGGTCCCTTTGGTCAAACTTCATGTACCTCGAGGCAGCATTGTTTGTGGAGAACCTTGGTGGCTGGGCAGCTGCAGCATGCCACTTCTCTGTCATCCCAAGGAGTTCTTGTTTCCCTCTGCATAGCCACACTGGCAGGTGCCCAGAGAAAATAGAAAACAGGCTTTAGTGGTCATGAGGCCAGAATCATCCTCAATTTACAGTATTGTCTTTAAAGTAGGATTGCAATACAGGACAGCATGTCAGGGGAAGGCTGCAGCAGTAAGAAGGGAAGGTCTATGGGCGCAACTCTGACCATGACCCTGCTGTTTTTAACAGCAGTCATGCTGTTAAAAACAGGATGACAGAGACCATGCTGGGCTGCTGTATCCCGTCTACAGTGACTTATCAGCATGGATCTAATCCGGCTACATCTGCTGAAGCTGAATGAAACCTTCCCAGGACAGAAAACTGTGTGAACTTTGTGTAATACTCGTCTTGCTTCTTTTCCTAAATAAGTCACTCCTTCCTCCTGCCTTTTCATGGCTCATTAATTTCAACTTCATTTTTGACCCAGTAGGACCATGTCAGCTGAAGAGGTGGGTTCCTCCCACATGGGCTTTCGGATGCTATCTGGGGAGGTGGTAGGCCCAAACTGGACAATCCAGTTTTTTGAGAATTGCAGTAAGGAGTTTGAGACACTTCAGGCAGTTCACAGCAGAATGGGAAGCTGAGGTGGTCATGATTCAGCAAGTTTTGAATGTCTTGGTGTTTTCAGACTGGCTCTGTCAACTGTTGTGTAAAGCTTCTGTTTCTTGTAATATGGAAACACATCTCTGTGTAACATGCATGCTCAGTGAACCTTTGCGATCTGCTCTGTATGCTTTGAATTACCTGTTCTTTTGCTTTCCGTTCTCATCTCTAACATTTAACCTCAGTTTGGAGAGCTGCTTGTACCTTCTCCTGCCAGGCCTGAAAAAAGAGAGGTCCCTTTGAGGGACCATAGCTCTAAGTGCTTCAGCCTCAAGAAAGGCAGGATTTATTAAACACTTGTCTTCATCCTTTCCTTGGGGCTGGTGTTGCTTTGTGTCTCTGCTGTAGTGCAGTTGGTGGTCTGTGCTGTTCATTTCCTGCGGTTTCTTGCTGTTCTTTTCATTGGAACAGCTGGGCACTGTCGTGCCACGTTGATAAATGCAAGTCAGAAGAGGGTGTTTTTAAAACCCACTGGTGATGTGACATCTTGTCAGCTTCCAAATCAAATGTCTTTGGGTTGCTAATGAAATGAATGCTTGTCTTTTCCTAATTACTAAGTCTCAGTGGTGAGAATTGAGCTCAGCCCTTTCCAGTGTCATCAATAATGATGAAACTCCTCACAGGAGCTGCGACGGGGCAGACGCTCACCTCCCAGCCCTCCGTGGTTTCAGGTGTAATGGTCTGGAACTTGGTAAACAGCCGTGGCTGCGCCTTGGTGTCAGCCCCATCGTGTCAAAAAAATAAGTTGTTTTGATTATAAAAGCGGCTTCCTAGCTGCCATGTAGTGCTAGAGATTACACAGAGGTGATGGGGGCCTGTGTCACAGCCACGAAGGGCTGGTAGCCTGTTGTGACTGTAGTCCCAGTTGGGTCAGGCTGCATTGCTGAGGTCGGACTGTAGACAGACATTTTTTAGCAGCTTGGATGGAGTGGGACCATCCCACGTTTGATCACAGCCCTACTGCTACAAACTACTGCATTGTTTTATGTTTCATTGGCACAGTTTAACCCCCAGAGAGGGGTAGAAGGTTCTTATACTAGTACCTCCCAGGTGCTTATGAAATATATCCCCCCCTCCGCTCGCTGGTGGACCAGCATTTTGGAAAGGCTGGGCGTAGGTCCTCTGCAATCTCAGCCCTCTCAGCGAGCTCGCCCTATCCCTGCTCCTCACAGCACCTTTCTTGCCCTGGCTCCAGCCCTTCCCTCACGCTGACACAGATCATGGGACCATCCCAGCACAGATGCAGCCAGGCGGCTTGGTGAGCAGGGGGTCCTCCCTGGAGGCTGGATGGGTTCTGGAGCTGCAACCCAGGGAGAGGAGTTGGCAGTGGCATGGAGCAGAGACCTTCTAAGTTGCCTGGGAATGCAGCCTGGCATGGAGGGGCCCAGGACTCACAGTCCAGCTAGGTGCCTGGAGGGCAACGACAATGGCTGCCAGGTCATCCCATGCAGCCCAGCACCTTTTCCTTGGGTCCTGGACCCAGGGAAACATGAACCTTTGGGGGTCCCTTTGGCTTCTGTTGCATCCTCCAGCCCAACAAACCAGAGGATAAGGCTGGTGTCACAAAAGGTGTCTTGGCAGACAAGGCTGAAGGTTGGAAAGAGCTGCAGAAGAGCCCGAGGGTGGGTTCAGATGGCCTCTGTGGCAAAGAGGCAGGACATTTCCATCCCTGCAGTCCTGGGCAGCAGCTCCCAGGCCGTGGCTGGATCTTCCTCCAGCTGGATTGAGGCAGCTGTTTGTGGATCTGCGGCGTGTGGTGGGTTGACTTACGCTTAAAAGCATGACAGCACCACAAAGGAAAGGTGTTGGTTTTTTTCTTTTTCTGCAAGGTGGTGGGGTGGGCAGTCAAGGGGAGACGGGACCCTCAGCAGCGTAGGAAACGCAGAGGGGGGACCGTGCCTTCAGCCTCCTCAGAAATCATCTGAGCTGTGCTCCCTTTCTCTTTGGAAAATGGGATTCCAGTTCTGTGACAGTCTGCCTGTCGTGCAGCGTGTGTGAAGGCTGCTGTACCCTGCTGTCAAGCCCGTGAAGGTTTTATGACTGTGCAAGGGAAGCAATGGAGCAAAAAAACGCAATGCTGGCAGGAGTGGCAGTGAGCAGTCATGTGGCTCCAGAGCTGTGTGGGTCACTCGTATCCCTTGAACTTCATAGTACTACAGTTTCATACAGATTGCTGTCAAGCTATGGCTTACTGGGGCCCTTCATGCCTCTTCCAGCTGAATTTTACACACTGCATTTGTTTTCTACTTTAGATACTCCAGATAGGTCCTGTCTTCAGTCACTTCTCTCCTCAGTATGTTGTGAAAATATAAAGCAAACAAAAGAAAGCTCTGAAATTTACCAGCAGGTGATTTTTATTTTCTTCCTCTTCCTGGTTTAAAACGAGCTGTGTGTTGTCTACTTTAGAATCCTCTGATGGAGGAATGTGTTTGTGGGTGGCTGACCGCCATGATCACTCAGTGCCAGGTAGGTGAGACCCAGTTTCAAAAATAGCTAGTTGATTAGCTCTTTGGTAACGCCAGATGCTGAATAAGGAAGCAGCACTGGCTTCCACTGATCCGAAGTGGAAATCTGAGCAAGACTTAAGTATTGTATTGACCTTCTGACTAATATACACCTGAAATATTTTATTATGGCTGCCTGAATTTTCACTTCTCTAAAATGACTTGCAACAAGATTGTTTCAAAGAAGACAGGTAACTTGCCTTGAATTTGTGGGAATTTCTGATTATATAACATCAGTTAATAAAAGAAGACTAAATGCCTGATTTTCTTTGGGTTGTGAACGGTATTAATGACTTCCAAAATATTGTCAGTGAGAGGCACGAGTATTCATTAAGGAAATCCTGCAACTTTTGTCTCTGAAAAAGACACAGTAAAATAAGGTCATTCTTATGTTTAAGGATTTATAATAATTTGCAAATACAGTTTGGATTAATTTGGCATTTCTTGCTCTATTACTGGTGCCTATTCTTGTTTGCCAAAAGTTTTCATAGAATCATAGAATCACAGAATGGTTAGGGTTGGAAGGGACCTTAAAGATCATCTAGTTCCAACCCCCCTGCCATGGGCAGGGACACCTTCCACTAGACCAGGTTGCTCAAAGCCTCGTCCAGCCTGGCCTTGAACACTTCCAGCGATGGGGCCTCCACAGCTTCTCTGGGCAACCTGTGCCAGTGCCTCACCACCCTCTCCAGGAAGAATTTTTTTCTGATATCTACTCTAAATCTCCCTGCTTTCAATTTAAACCTGTGAGCCCTTGTCCTGTCACTACAGGCCTTTGGTAAAAGTCCCCCATCAGCCTCCTTGTAGCCCCCTTCACCTACTGGAAGGTGCTATAAGGTCTTCCTTATAATTTATTCTGCAATTTGTACTGTTTTCCATCACATAAGATCTTAGAAGATGTCTTTCTATATATTTATGTACAACTAACTTGTTAAATAATCCACATTTTATTCTGATCGTTGAATTGGCTTAGTAAGAGGAGCTGATACACAACATTATGTTGTAGTTGCATGCCAGCAATGTGAGACAAATGTCAGCTTTTTGCAAGGTCCTGCCATCAGCTTTAAGCACAGATTTTTTTCATTGCCTGTATGGGCCAGAGTTACGAAACAGCCAGATCCAAACTTTCTGAGCAATCACTGTGCTTCTAGAGCAGTGAGGTTTGGAGTGGCCTGTTTCAAGCAGAAGGCTTTAATTATGTTCATGTCATGGAGTTTTTGTCATTTCCAGTTGTGGAATGGACCAGGAAACCTGTTTCTAAGTAAGTTGCAGATATTTAATGCCACTATAGGTTCTTAGCAATGCTTTTGAAGGCTGTTTCAAGGATAGGACTGAGGAAAATAAACTGTGATTTGACATTTCTTGTGTTTAGCTCATTTGAAAAAGCCTGGACTGTTGGCAGAGATGTTAAGGTGAGGGCCTCTGTGGCCTTGCCCCTGTAGTCCAGCCCCCTGGGCTATGCAGGGGGACAGGAGAGTCTGCTCTGACTCTCCAGCTGCAAACCAGGAGTCCCTCCATGAGCACCTGCACCCTGAGCTGGGCGTGCCGCTGGGGCAGTGCTGTTTGATGTGTTGTCCCAAAATATTACATGCTCAGGGATAGCAGAAAGGCGTAATTGATTAGTTAATAAACTTAAAAAATTAAAAGTAATAAATTAATTGAAGGCCTAGTCTTTCAGTCTGTGCTAAGCTTTCCATCAGCTGGCTAGGTCTGTGCTCCAGGGGTTAAGCTGGAGCTTCTTCGGCAAGGAAAGGATTTTGTAGTTAGTATATCCTGCATTTTGTTGTCATGACCCCACTGCTATTTGCATTCATAAATATTCTTCCATTTGTGATGCATGCTCTACTCTAAGATCAGAAGCAACATGTTGGAACGCCCATTACAGTGGAAGGAGTTTTATTGGCTAAGTTTGGGATCCAAATATTGGAAACGTTTCTATGAGGCTTTGATGTAAGGCCCCAGTCCAGAAAAGCACTTAGGCATACATACTTAGCTTTTAAGTGCAGTTGATTAAATGTGGAAGAAAATGCCATAGCATGCTCTTGGTTGAAGACTGAATTTGTATATTTCTGAGAAGCTGACACGCTCCATTTGTGCTAAGGAAAATGACCTAAAGTCGTTCTTCAGTCTGGCTGAAGATTTTTAACAAGTTCTATAATCCCTCTCTGACTTGGGTCTGCATTTACCCTGCTGGCACAGGTGACTTTTCTTTTGTTAGTGTGGGTAGTGTATCTGTGAAGATCTGAGAATATGTTTACAGTGGATGCGTTTGAATTAATTATTAGGAAATAATAACAGAAATTCTGCTGTGACCTGAAAGCACGTTATCTTTAAAAGGGGGAAATAGAGCAACTTTTCAGTGCTATCACATCTCCAGTCTGCCTGCAAAGGCATCCTGGGGTTAACTGATACTTGTTTTGTCATTGGGCATGGTGATCTGGTGAAAAACTGTGGAAACATTCAAATGAAAATATTTGCACAATATTTTTGTAAGTCTTTTTGAAACCTAGTGATGAAAATGTTCTTGCAAATACAATTGCTTTTAATGGAGTTTCTCCACAGATGTGCAGAGTCCTGAACACCTGGGCAAAGGAGTAGGTAAGAAAGATTGGAAAAGCAGAAGATGCTGGTTAGTAATGGATGTACTAACTGTAGTGATGGAAGTGAGGGTACCCACAGCGTATCTGTGTTACAAAGCCAGGCTGTTGTCCTCTGATAGTGTAGCCTGAATGCAAGGAGATTCTAGGAGACCTGTGATTTTGTTGAAAACCTTCTGTTGGGTTCACATTTTATTGCACATGACCCTGGAGTTTTACAGTGCCCTTCCACCCTACGTGGATCCAAAGTGGTGTTCTTTGCTACAATCAGTTGTTACATTACTTATGTCATAAATATGCATGTAACGGATGCTGAACCAGAAAGTTCCTGCCCTGAAAAGCTTATGCAAGACAGCCTGTGAAATTGGAAATCTCTTTAATGCTGGCAGTAATTTAGCAGTTGCCACGGGGTGCAGAAGTACTGCTGAGGTCCTGTTTTTCACTTAAGAATTATTATGCATGAAATTATGACACCTGCAAGTCCACCTTAGGTTTTATTGCTCAGGAAGTTTCCAGGGGTGAGAGTTCAAGAGATACTGAAGTCTTGTAGGCTGAGCTCTTGTGAAATAGTCTTCCATGTTAGCTTACAAGAACTCTGCATTTCAGGTATCAAATGTTCTTGCAAGTGACTTACTCTCTGTAGTTAATTTTTAAAAGAGTTTAAGATACTTTAGGGCATTGTGCTGGACACAGAAGCTGGATTCTTGCAGTGGCTGTAATAAGGGGAAGTTCTTTCCCTCCCCTCACTGTGTATTTGAATAAGGGTTGGTCACGCACTGCTCTACACTCACTTCACACAGGTATGCTTTCACCTGAAAAGGGTGTCTCCCTCCTTCCCAGGTACTGAAATGAGTTTTGGATCTCTTGGGTATTTCTAATTCTTGCCATCGGCAGTAAAGTTTCTTTACAGGCACTGTTTAAGTATAATGGTGTCCTGAGGCAAATCTATTAGCCCTAGGATTGTCTGTTGCTATTTAATAAGTATTTGCTTTCATCTTACGATTTTGAGGGTGGTGAATAATGTCTGAGCTTGAGAAAAGGTTATATGATGTGTAATTATCCTTTTTTTGGTTTGGTTTGGTTTGGTTTTTTTTCCCCTTGAGATTCTGCCAAACCTGCTCAGCAGTGCAAACACAGTGTCTCCAATAGTTAAGATCTTTAGGAAAATGCAGGTTCTTGGGAAGTGACACAGCAAAGTGGTTGTGCCTAGTGGATTCACTACACACGCAGTGTCTGCAGAGCAGAGGTGTGGTGCTTGGCAGCTCTTTTCAGCTCTTGGAGTAGTGTTTTGGCTAAGACACAAGGTGGACATTATTGCTCAATTATCAGTACAAATTTGTTGCTGTTTTAGTAAGCGACTTCTAACTTGATTGTTATGGCTAGTTTCCAGCACGACTGTACTTTGCCTAAATGAACTAGCCTGCAATTTAAACTTCTAGTCATTATATGATTTCTCATTACCTGCCCCTGTCTGGATGTACAATGTGTCATTAAAGGCAGCTGCTGCTGTTTTGTCCAATAGATGGTTATATTTCAATAATTGATTAAATTATTCTGACACAGAGATGGGTGCCTTTTTAATCTCCTTTTGCAGGGAATTGAACATTGTGCAGAGCAGCATGCTGTTTCGTTAGGGAGTGCGTGTTTATGTGCCATTCAGATCAAAGGGGATGTAAGTACAGCTAACGGTACTAAAAATTTGTTGTTTACTAGTGGCTGTGTAACCTAGTTTTCCCAAGTTTGGTACGCAACCAGTGAACAGTGCTTATTGTCTGGTCTTGAAGGGGCTGAATGTTTCTTGCAGATCTTGGTTTAGTAAAGCTAATTCCGGAACAGGACAAATGCACATTAGCCTCTACTGATCAGCGTTTAATTGGTGCAGTGCATCTGAAGGCTTTGACTCTGGCACGTCCTTTGTGAGGGGGTGGGGGAGGGAGCTGGGGCTGAAGAAAGCAGCAGCAAAAATTGAAGCGCTCACCCATTGCGTGGGTGGTCAAATCCGAGAGGGCATCCGTACAGCAGGTACGGATTGCAGGGCTACATTGCCCCGTGCTCTGCGTCAGGTGAGCCAAGCGCTGCGTACACCTGCTTGGGGACCCCGGCGGGACGGCGGCATGGTCACTGTCCTCGCTGACAGCACCCCCCGATTTTGGAGAACAGATTGCCTCTGTGCTAGGCTGTTTTTTAGGTTTTGCCTCCTCTCACTGCCCATCAGCAAGGGTTAGAAAGGAGTGAGTGGTGTGGGTGTTTCTCTGATTTCTATGCTCTGATCTCTTTATTTACTTCTGGAGACCTTTATTTTCTAACATTACTTATGTTTAACCAAATTTGACCTGACGGTGTCCCTTTAATACCATATTATGCAAGGATCTCAGACATTAAAGATATTGGAGAAGTGATTAAAAGCAATTTTCTAAAAACTACTCATGTGCCTTAAATTTCAGAGCCAAACTCTTGCCACTCCATTGACTAAATCAGTCTAGAAATCTCCAAAGCCTCTTCTGTGTCAGGGAAGTATAAGCAGCAATCTTAATCCTCAAACTGGCGAGAAATGAGAAGGCAAAACTCCCAAACTAAGGTTCTCAGGACTTTCTGGAATGAAAATTGGAAGGAAAATGGCAATACAAACCTGTCTTTGGGTTTCCAGTATGCCAGAACAGAAATTTGCAGGTCAGAAAAAACATGTAGATTTATTTTTGTCTCTTTTAGGGTTTGGTGGTAGAAAGGATACGGGTTGATGCTGGTTGCGGTATATGTACCTCACTGTAGTGATGGGAGAAATTTTCATTTGTTGTTGAAGTTTGATTAAGTGCTGACGGTTTTGAAATGTTAGAGTTTTGTGAAAGGAGATACAGATGTTACAGAGGTCTTTGACAAAGCCAGAATTCAAGAGCAAACAAACAGCAGAAATCTCTTTTCATTTTTACTTGCCCAGCCCTGAAGTCATGGATGACTGTAAAAAGCATGAAGGTTTAAAAAAATTTTCCTGATTATACAATTAGTTTAGAAACCTCAGTAAAACCTTAGCCTGGGCTGATGCACTGCTTTGCTGTCACGCTGGGCTGTATATCTCCAGTGCTGGCCTTCACACCTGGAGAGATACCCAGATAATGCTTGATTTCCAGATTATGTCATCCTGGAGGTTAAGTGGTTTAAGGTAAGCTACCTGAGACTGTGCGATGCCAACAGCTTGCTCGAGTAACTTTGAACTACTTGTGATCTTAGTAAATAAAAGTGACAGCAGTTAGGTGTTGTTCTTCCCTCACAAGGCTGAGCATGTTTTCTCGGCAAATGCTTGTCAGCCTCTTGGCCATTCTGTCACACCCTTTCCTGTTAATGAAGTTTAATAAAGTTCATTCTTGTCCACGGCATCCCATAACATAAAAAGACTTCATGTTCCCTAGTTCTGATTGAAAACCAATTGCCAAAAATAGTTATGGGTTTCAGAAGAATCAGAGACCCGGGGTACTGTAACATTAGACACATTTTTTGCTTGGTAGCTCAAACAACTGTAATGAAGTGGTTTAGGAAGCATGAAACAATAAGATTGCTAATGAGAATACTACCAAATGTTTTTTGAGAACAGTGTGTGCTTGTCCTCAGGTAATGACATTCACTTCACTGTTTCCAGGGTTTTTCTCTGGTTTTATTTTTTGCACTTCGTCTTCACTGGGTCTCTTTCTACAATAATTCCTTTCCTTGCGTGCCTTGTGCTCTGTCCAGCCCTGAGGATCTTCCACACTGTTACTCCTTCACTCGAAGCTCAACCAAACACAACTCAATTAGCTGCTCCCAGAAGAATATGCATGCACACCCAAACCAGCAAACTGCTTTTTAAGGATCTCTTTCATCACTGTCAGTGATGGTGGTGTCCCCCACCTGCAGACAAGCCGAATGGTTCACTTACGTAGCTCGTGGCCCTCCATAACTGTATGACTGGTGGGGGGATTATGCGGGGGTATTTAGGGGTGTGAAGCTGAAGTGAACAAACCTCAAACGGGCCTGCTTTGTTAAGGATCATGATTTCATTCAGGACATAAGAGAGGTATTCTCTTCCAGAAGAATTACTGCTGAACTCCCATCCATAAAATGCTCCCAGGAGTACTCTTAATAAAGTTGAATTACTGGCATTCTCATAAATGTATTTATTTCCAAAGTAATTGTGTGAAAGACACATTTAACAAACAAGTATGGCGCCGATTACTTTTCGTAAATATATTTACAGGGTAGACATCTTGCCCAGGAACAATAATTTTTAAACATGAGGAGTGAATAAGGAGTCAATGTTTATTATTTGATTACTGTTTGCCTTGTATGCTTAATTGTAAACTGGGACCCTATGGTGCCGTGTCCTAGAGAGCTTGCTGTCTATGTATAAAGTAGACAGAAGACAGGTGGAGAGTGAGATGAACATGAGAAAAAATGGGACAATAATAGTTGTGTAATTGTATTTACTCTTTATGACAAAATAGCTGTCCAGTGCATGTTTCATTGTGGGTGTAGTCCACAATGATGACAAGACAAAATCCTTTGCTTCCAGTGTTTGTGAAATTCAGTCCCAGAGATTTAAAAGTTCAGCATCCAAAATTTATCATTCCTTTCAGGGAATTTCATACTGATAGACTGGAAGAGAAAGAGGTTCAGAGACTCCCAGTGGGATTCTTTGAAAAAAATCTGTGTACCACAGTGACTGTTCAATTTACTTAACTGCAATAGGCTTCACTAAGACAGTCTTCAACGTGTCCTGGGAGGCCAGTGGAAAAACCCACCTGACACACATTCTGAATGCTTGGTCTAGTCTTTGGACCCACCTTTTGCATTTCACTGTAGTCCTAGTTCAGTGTCATGGTTTAGTATTTTTAATTTTAATATTGATCGTTCTGTGGAGCTGTGTAAAGCTTGGGGGGGCAAAGGGCTAGGACTGCTCAGAGCTGTAGCTTCAGCCTGTAGTGTTCAGTTTCACCTGACATTGTACTGGGAAGCATTCAGAGTTGTGTTGTGTATACAGCCATGTAGATGTTATAGTGCAATTTTTGGCATTATGTTCCTCATTCAGGAATACAATTATGGTTTTGAAATGTCTTTTCAGTCCCCCAAGTCTTGGATTGAAGAAGTCTTCAGTAAAAGAGAATGTGCACACATCATTCCCAGTTCAAAAGATCCTCACAGGTAACACAATAAATTTCACTTTCTTTCTGTTATATTTAGAAAGAATCAGAATAATTTTTTATGGGCATTGTGTGTAGCTTGGATGGAGTTCTTTGCAGTTTTGCAATGCCCCAGTTGGTGATTTCTGGTGTGAGTTTTTGTAGGTACTGTATGTTTCAAATGAGGCTGTTCATGTGAATTATAAATTGGCAACAATTAACCTAGGCTTCTTAGATGTGTTTATCTCGGTCCAATAACCAACACTGTGTTATGGCACCCAGTTGAGATTATTCATCCAATTGAGAGTTATGTGGAGTTACTGCTGCACAGGAATTCTTAATCCTGTACCACCATTTCCTCCCTTCCTCAGAATAATGCCTGCTGCTGATCACAGTCTCCTGAGATATAGGTTTCTGCTCAGGCTGGCGTAGAGTGTGAAAAGAGTAAGGAAAAGTTCACATCCTCAACCTGTGTTTTACGACCTGAGAAAGCAAACATAATTTGGCATGCCAGATTGTGTATCTAGTGGATTTTGTTGCCCAAATGAACTTGGTGAGATCACATTCAGAGGATGTAAACTTGTAATTTTTATCATATTGTTTTGAACACATGGAGAGTGTAGAGTAGATAAGATAGATAATTTATCTATGAAATGTCGATTTTACATACAGTCCCAGATGTAAACCACCAGACAAATGACTGAAATTACCTAGTACATCTCTGAGGCATGAGTGTGGAAGAACACAGCCTTTAATGCTGTTCATGAGATTTTTTTCACAGGTGAATTGATATTTTATTAATACCATTACAGATGTTTTCTTTTAAACAAGTATGTATTAATTATCCATGTTTTACCACAGGTGTCCTGCAGGATGCCAGGTGTGCCAGAATTTAATCAGGTAGGAGCGCATAAATATGTATCTGTGATTTTTATAATGACCTAAAGTTAGTGATGGGCATTTCTAGTCAAGGAAGTAATGACAGCAAAAATAACCTTCCTTTTATATTGTCAGATCAACATATCTGGGGGTGTGCTATAGAATGTTTAGCATAAAGCTGGGTAAAATGAATTGTATGATAACCTTTAATTTATTTGCAATAGCAAATTTTATTCAAATAATTTATGGAGGGGTTTGTCCTAATCTTGAGGAATGAAGGGCAGAAATGTGCCTTTAAATGGAAGACAATTCCAGCTATATCCTGGGTAGTATGAAGGAGAGAGAGACAAGCAATGGAGAGCAGTAAGAATGTAAAGAGTAAAAATGAGATAAACGGAGAAGAAAGAGGGTAATAGAAACAAGCCTGATGAAAGGTTTTCTGAAAGTTTCATCTCCTCTGAAGTGGGCATTCTGAGTCCCTGCTTTTGGGAAGGCAAGCAACAAAAATTACATCACTTCAGTGCTTTTACTTCGTGTGTGACTTGTTCAGAGAGCTAGTGTTTTGTGACTTGTATTAGTTGTTTTCAATCCAACATTTGTTGTGCAGCTGGTGTTCCTAAACAGACTTTGACACTGTATGTTTCTGACAGTAAATTATCAGTTGTTGGAACAAAAATTTCAACTCTCCTTGAAAATTGTTCTGTGTTAATGGCCTCTGCAGGCTGATGCTACAGAAAACAAATGAGTTTCCGATAACCGATAACTAGCAAACTGGTGCTACCTAGGCCTGCAACCTGCATGAGCATGTTTTTTGCTTTTTCATTCTGTTTCACGTTTTATTTTGCTCTAAGATTTATGTGAAACAAAGGCATTATTTCCCAAAACGCAACTAAGTTACTTCTTGAAATCAAATCACAGTAAAGGGCCAACACACAGAATAGGTATTGGACTTGTCAGTAAGGCAAATGATGTCTGCGGCATCTGTTCAGAAAGGGACAACTCCATTGCTTTAGAGCAGAAGAACAGAGATTCAGACATTTTTGTAGGTGTTCTAGAAGTAGAAGTGCAGGGAGGATTTTAATGCTTCTGCAGCTAACCAGGTGGGTGTCTAAGCTGAAGTTGATTTGTGCTTCAAATTATGGTGGTTTAATCTCATCTAAATCAAGACTACAGCAGTTCTGCAGTCTTCCCCCCTCTCCTCTGCAGGGTGACCACGTTGCTGTTTGGTCTGGGAAGCTCGTTGGTATGAAATTAACCTTGGCAGGGTGGGGTGGAAAATAAAATCAAAATTAGCTTTCCACCAAATCAACCTCCTAATCAAACACAGTTTAGCTGCATGAAGATGAATACTACAGTGGGAGAAGGAGGATGAGAAATGGGAGTGTGCACCCCACAGGGTGGGGTTGTGTTTTTCACCTTTCTCTGTAAAGACATGATGTAGGTTTGTGGGGAATTTTATCTTGTAGTTGTTTCTTTTATTTTTTGTTGACCATTTCCATGCTGTTTAAAATCATGTGAAGCTTAATTGTCATTGTATATCTGTCTATATATGCAGAATGTGTGTGGGTGTTAGATGTTCATTTCAGTCAGATGTTATCTTGAAAGTACATTTTCCCAAATGTTAAAGGTTCTTGTCTTTTTATGTACCTTAAGGTGTACACAGAGCTTTGTTCTAGGAGAATTTTTCTGTTCTTAACAAGGGAAAATTTCACATGAGTGTTATAACTGGTTATACTGTATTTATTAGATAAGCAATGGAACAGGTTTTAGGCCTCCTGGGATCTGTAATTTTCCACAACAGTCCAAAAGTGATGTGAGTGTACTTGATGACTACTGTAATTTGACCTAATATTGTAGGCAAATGAAATCTGTTAATGATTTCTTGCAGAAAATTTCCAAGGTTTGCAAACAATATATGAGTGGGTTATGCAACTATTTGCTAATACTAGGTAGAATAACTGCATTTAGTAGTTGCTAATCAAATCTGAGTAACTTCCTGGCACCTTTGTCCATGCCTCCTTGGTATGTTGAAATGGCCTCTATCTACTCACAAGCATGTCCCAGGCAGCATCTAGACTCATCTGATGGCATGAATATTCAGGAATGTGGTGCCAAACTTCTACATCCTTACATATCTGAGGTGTTCTCACAAATTGTCTCGATATCTGACCTTTTAGGCATAGTTTTTGGATACAGTCTCTAAAGTGCTGCCTGCTGGGGCATGGGATTTTGTAATCTGGGTACTGCAGTTACTTTCACCTCGGTGTCGACCCTCCAGGTTTTCTCTTGTTGCTCCAAGTGTGACTTTTCCAGGAGTCTGCTTCTGTGTTACTGGCATTGCTCCCTCCTTCACTAGTAGCTTAGCGAGCCTTTGAGGCAAAGAAGGTAAAGTCATTGCAAAGATGCTTTGAGTCAATGCATATGATGTGCTCATTGGGTAACTCAGGCTCACAGGGACCTGGGGAGGTCTCCAGTCCCAGCCTCTCTCCATAGCAGGCTCAGCCGGGGGGTCAGACCAGGCTGCTCAGAGCTTCACCCAGTCGGGCTGTGAAACCCCCAAGGATGGAGATGGTTCACCCTCCCCAGGCTCCGGCTCCATTGCTGGGCTGTCCTTTTGGGAAAAAGGCTTCTTCTTATCAGGTTTCAACTGTGCTGCTGCCTCTCGCCCTCCTGCCACGCACCGCTGTGAAGAGCCTGGTTGGGTCTCCTCCATCCGCTGCCATCAGTGCTGGGGATGACCTTGGGTGCCCCAGCCCCCCTTCTGCAGCCTCTCCTCGAAGGGCAAGGGCTCCAGCCCCACTGTCTCGGTGACCTCCCCTTGCCTTCCAGCAGTTTGTCAGTGTTGTTCCTGTGCAGGGGACCCAGACTGGAGGTCGTACCCAGGCAGGGTCTGACAAGCACCAAGCAGAAGGGACAGTCCCTGCCCTCCCCTGTCTCTCAAGCCATGTCTGGCTCACACCACCACAGGCACTGCTGGCCCTTGTTGCTGCCTGGGCACATGGGTGACCCTGGCTCAGCTCACTGCCCACCAGCACCCAGGGCCATTCCCCGGAGCTGCCCCCTCCCCAGGGCTGCATGTGCCCTCCCATCCTCTCTCCTGGCTTGGTGATATTGGTGCTGAACAGCCTCACACTGACCCTGTGGGACCCTGCTTGGCCTCTAGGCAGTGTCCTGCCCATAACCACCACACTGTGAGCCCACCACCCCGCCAGGTCCTCACCTGCCCAGGTGTCCTCCCTCTCAGGCTGTAGTGTCACAGCCCAGGTACAAGAATACTGGAGGAGACAGTGCTGAAAGCCTGGATAGAGTGGAGGTAGGCGGCATCCGCTGCTCTCTTCTCATTCCCACGATTTTGTTGCAGATGACAGTCAGCTGGGTCAGGCATGATTTACCCTTGGTAAATCCTTGCTGGCTGCTCCTCATAGCTATCTTCTCCCTGCTGTGCCCACATGTGAGCTCCAGGAGGTCTCGCTTCTTGGTTTTACCTTAGACTGACGGAAGGCTGGCTGGCCTGCGGTTCCTCAGGTTGGCTTTTGCCGTTTTTTGGAGGCAGGTGTGATATTTGCCTTTCTACAGCTGTTGGGGACCTCTGATCTCCATGGCCATTGAGAACTGATGGACAGCAGCTGCACAAGAACATCAACTACCTCCCTCAGTACCTTGGGGTGCAGCCTGACAGGTCCCAGGAATGTATGTGGATCAAGTGCTCCAGGGCAATCCCAACTTGACCATCATCCCTGTCTGGTAGCTCCTCTCATTTTTGAGCCCTGTCACTATGTGCACAGCACAAACCTTTACAGAAGAAACCCCAAACAGCTGTATGTAATGTTCTACTTTGGGTTCCTCAGACTTCCTGAGTGCCTCTACTACTTGGCTTTTGACCTCCCAGGTAGCTCAGCAGTCCGTAGCACCTTGTCCCTTC
>NW_010253092.1:0-978 GCF_000690775.1 Eurypyga helias | reverse complement strand
GCGGCCTCAAGTTGTGCCATGGGAGATCTTTATTGGATATTAGGAAATATTTCTTCACAGGAAGGGCTGTCAGGCATTGGAATGGGCTGCCCAGGGAGGTGGTGGAGTCACCATCTGGAGAGAGTGGATGAGGTGCTCAGGGACATGGTTTAGTGGGGGTATCAGCAGTGTTGGGTTAACAGTTGGACTTGATGATCTTAAAGGTCTTTTCCAACCTAAAAGGCTCTGTAAATGCCCACGGGCAGTCTGGCCAGCCAAGAGGCTGGGAGCACCTGCAGCTGCCCGGTAGATGGCAATACTGCCCTTCACTCGGCAGCAGGCCTTGCCCTATAAAACAGTGATGGACGCCTGTGGGTACAGCAGCACTGAAACTCCTGATGGTGAAGGAGAAAACTTAGTTCTCGCTATTTACTGCTTGTATGAATTCTCACTTTAGACAGGGCTCTGGCAAAACAGGAATTTTTGCTAGAGAAAAGACCAAAGCCAGAATACACACATTTAGCAGCACCCGTTCTCTAGATGCTCCTCCAGAGGAGGATGAGCACAGAGGGGTCCCCACACGGTGCAGAAATCAAGCTGCTTTTATTTTGGTGTGCGTTTTGGGTTGATTTGACAGAGAGGACACTTCTTTACGGTGTGATGATTTCTGTGACGTTGAACATCATTACCTCAAAAAATAAGGAATAACAGCTGAACTTTGTTTTTCCCCCATCCCATAGCATGGGCAGACTAACACCCAAACTGGCCACAGCGGTGTGTCAGTGATTGCCAGTTCTGAAGGGCCTTTTTTTTAGGAAAGTCGAGTGGTTCAACAGGTTGGAGTTAAAACCTTGGCACCTGCAAACTTCAGCTCATTTCCATGGTAAATGCATGTGCATGGGCAGAGAAGGTACCTTTTACAGTGACAGAGGTCTTGAAGCCAGCAGGGATGCATAGGCACCACTGACGATGCTTCAAGTTTGCCGACGACACCAAGCT
>NW_010253091.1:0-2227 GCF_000690775.1 Eurypyga helias | reverse complement strand
CCAACCTAACCCATTCCATGATTCTATGTTCTGTTGGGGTGTAACTCTAGTTACAGTAGACAACAGTCAGTTTTATTCAGAGAGAACACTGGGTTTTTTTAGTGAGATGCAGTATACAAGGTGACCAAACAGCATGTGTCCTCCCTCCTGCTGAGAAATCAAGAGATGGCAGCTTTCTGAAGGACAGTAGCTCCACATAGTTTTCTTCATTCTATTTGTTCCTACTTGTTCAAAAAATATACTCTAATATGAACAATAATGGGGAAAAAAAAAAATCACACATTCGAAAGGAACACAGTTTTCAGTCGGACAAAACACACTTCAGATTTTCCCACAAGTTAAATACTCACTGAAATAATTGCTCTGTTTGTTCAATCATCTAGATTAAAAAAATATCCTGACATATATAATCTTAAAGGCCAATTCTTTAACTCCATCTAAAACCAGTTAGCTACCAGAAACACAGTCTATGTTCAAAAAAGACTAATCTTGGAGAAATTATATTATGCTCTTCATACATAGTAAGTTGGCTGAATCCTTCCAAAGTGCAAGGTTCAACTCATCGTTAAGCTGTAGACCCATGAGCAGGGGAAGGACTGCCAAGTACAGTACTGCTCGCAGGGAAGTAAAGCTTCAGTAAATGGAAAAGAGGTCTTCAAATAAAATTTAAAATGAGATGAGCTGGAGAGATAAAAAGACATAAAAAGACAGTTCCAGACTGGGGATTTGCAGAAAAAATTCTGCTCCCGAGTAGACAACTTATCTGGGGAATGCAGCTGTTTGACATAACCCTGGCAAAAGCAAGCATTAAAATAATTTCCTGAGGGACAGTTGCTTCCAAAACTCTAGTTTTGCATTAAGGTAGGCCACTTTCTGCTTGATGAGGATAAGATAAAGCCCGATTTTTAAGAACAAGTTGTTTATCGTTCCTAGTCAGAAAAAAGGAATCATAATTGATTAGGTAACTTCTGGTCCTCTCAAAAGCAGTCTGTTGTCTCGGGAAACTGCTTATGCCAAATCAAGTCAAGGTCCCTTGTGACAGACGTGAAGCAAAAAGCAAAACGTAATTTCATCAGCACACTAGAGATGCACCGGAGAACTGCAAGGGATTTATAGCAAAACGCACATGCTGGTAACTCCTGGGCAGCTTTCTAACAGAACGTCATTCTGAGAGAAGCTGCTGAAGAGCTGGGTCTCGGACACTGGCTCTGGTGCTGCAAAGGTGCTCACACTTGCTAACAACCACACCTAAGCCACACAGAATGGTTTGGCTCATTCAGAGTGCTGGCCACGGTAGCATTTAGTTATGTTTCACCAGTATGCAAAGTTATGCAGCACAAGGAAATTAAAAAAAAAAAACCAAAACAACACATGTAGATGACCTCACGTCTCAAACGTGAAATTAAAAAAATAAACCAAAACAACACACGTAGATGACCTCACGTCTCAAACGCTTTCCTGTAGCTAATGAGTTCTCACCTATGAAGTTCTACAACAGAACCTCACTCAGGAAAAGGAAAATAAGATCCCTTTAATTCATTTAAATTTGAGGATGGCTGCTCTCTCCAGCCTTTTTCATGTTCTTTGTATTTACCCCCAAATAAATCCTTACAAATATTTCTTTATTAATTAAACCAAATTTAAATATAAATCATCAGATACCATATGTTGTCTACAAGCAAAAGCCCTTAGAGACTGCAGGCAAGACAGCCATGTGTACCAGGTGCCACGGAGCTTTGATTGCAGAGTTAAGTTCTCGGCTACAGCTACAAAGTAATACTTGAATAAATTCATTGAGCACAAAAATGCCCAGGGAAGCAAAATAATCATAATTAGCCCTATGCATACTTCAGCAGAATGACCTAATTGAAAAAGTGTGTTGCAAAGCAATTCTCATATTGAAAGGCAATTACACAAAGCAAAATAAAAATTTTATTTTTGAGATCCATGAAAAAAACACCAGTAGGCATCCATGAAAAGGGATATAAGAGACTACAGAGGCTAGTAGGGAATAGCAGACCTTTTCAATTTCTTCCAGGCCTTCTCTCATTTCCACTTTATTCTTTTTTTAAATAAGAACAACTTATATATCATGAGCAACTATTAGCACTTTACTGACACAAGGCCTCCTGCCCATATCCTCAATTACTGAGATTAAGACTACTGACATTCACTGACAACACCAAACTGAGTGGAAAATGGACACTTTGGAAGGGGCAGCCACCCT
>NW_010253090.1:9145-11922 GCF_000690775.1 Eurypyga helias | reverse complement strand
AGAGTTGTGTTTAGGCAGATTTGTACCTGACATGACACTCAAACACTGGCATGGTGTGTTGGGTTTGGATGGTGGGCTGAAACCATGACACCTGTAAAAGAATACTGTAGTGAAAACAAAACTCTCTTCACAGTTTGTTCACATCAGCTTTGAAAGCTTTCTTCTGAAGGAGTAGGTTTAGAATACAAATCAAAGAATCGCTGTCTGTATTGGGCCCTCTCTTCAAACATCCACTTTCTGAAGCGAGAGCACTTTCTGCCGGCAGGCACTGCGCTGCGTACAAGGTGGCGTTGCAGACCGAGCCAGCAACAGGACTGAAAGTCACCACCCACACACAGATCTTTCACTTTCTTGATCAGACCACTTTATTGCCCTCCTGTAACCAAGTGTAACCAGTAGGATCCAAGAATGTCAGACAAGATACACGTTTCTGTAATGCCTTTTATCCCTCTCTAACAGGTACTCTTACAAGGAATGGCCAATACCATGGCACTTGAACACCAGATACAAAAAGAGGAGATTCTTTTACTTGCCTCATGTGAATCACTTCATCAGGTAAAACCACTATTTTGACACTGAAAGTTATTTTCTGTTCTGTTCCTTCGTCCTCCTTTTTCCACTTTGCAAGGAAAAAATAGTAGTGATCTTGTTGCTCCGCTGTTTTTATAGCTGGTGGACTGAAAAGGCAGCTTTTGAAAAGTTACAGCTGGCGCTCTTTCTTTTTTCTGTTCCCACCTTAGTTAAGAGCTTGGTGATCTATGAAGCTGCACTGTAAAAGTCATTTTATCTACAGAGTACATAAGATCCTCCCGGAGGTTGAATTCTTGTAGAATTCAAAAGCAGAAGAAACAAACCCCAGTTTGCTCTGCAGGCTTTTTTGCTTTTTGAAAACAAATTCATACTGGTGGTTAAATGCTGGGAGCTTCTAGTTGACTGGGCGCGTGAGCTTATTAAGGATGTTCCAAGCTTTCTAGAAATCAACCATGCTAAATTCTTTATTTCAGGCTCAGACTTGAAAAATCTTTACTTAGAAGGGCGAGAAGGAAGAACCTCGAGAGGACGAGGAGGAAGGTCTTGGAAAGGAAGTTCCCTCACCTTGCTGAGAGGTCTCAGAGCCAGTAACGTGCTGGAAGGGAACTGCAAGCAATTGGTCGAGTTGCTGGAACCTGAAACAAGTTCTGAAGCCAGCAAACAACTCGCCTGAGCATTCCTGAGTGTCTCCATCTTCTCTTTTTCTTTTTTTTTTTTTTAATCCCACATTTGACCTAAATTAAACTTGTGATCTGGAATTAAAAAGCAGCCTTGGTGTGTATCTCACATCAATCCTGCCAGTGGTTTCTAAATGTTCCAAGAGTGATGTGTTAAGCAGCTGCTCGGCAGGGGAGACGCACACGGCTAACAGCGACGAGCAGCAACTGACTGCCGCTGGGTCGCGTTCACCTCGTCTGCGTTTAACGAACGCGCCTTGAAACCCGCACGCCGCTGAAGCCCGCTGACTGGCCTCTGTGCCTCGCCCTCCAAGTCGGTGCTCTACCGCCTGCCTGACTTGGGCTGTCTGCCTCTAAGCGGGGGAAGGCACCCTCTCCGGTCTGCTCTGAGCAGCTTTTTCCCTGCCCTGAGCCTGGCTCGTAAGCACGCGGGATGTAGTCAGCACTCCTCAGACCTAGGTTCCCCGTGACCGTCGAGCACTTGTGCAACGTGTGGTTGAAGCGGGCAGAGCGTCTGAAGGGAGGCGTGGTAATAGTCTTCCATGAAACTGAAGTAGGAAGCTGCTCCTCTCAGCTGATGGTAAATGCTTCGTGGGAGCTTTACACCTGCAGATGAGGTCGTGTGCAAGTTCACAATTGAGACACAAATCCAGCTTTTTGAGGAAGCAAGTGTGCTTTGCAATAACTTCTGATAAAACCCTGGAAGCTCCAAGAGAACTGAAACTGTAGGAGACAGACGTGTTGATCTCCCTCACCTTGGGTTACTCCTCTGCATCACACAAAACACTTTTCTTACACAGAAACTCCCTCCAGCGGTGAGAAAACCCCAGGAAGAGTTTTGCTCTCTGGCTGGCGCTAGAACACTCGCATACACCCATCAAACCGCCCTCCTTTATAGGAAGATGGTGAAGGTAGAAGGTGATTAGCCGTAATGAAACTTCAGCACCTGACACAGGAGGAAAGCCTACAGCGCAGGGTCGGACCAGGAACTCTGTATCTTCACCTCCAGTGAGTGCCTGTCACTCACTCCACACCTCACGGGTGCCACACAGCACACCCCTCGCTGCATGCTACGGCGCGCGTTCGCCTGATGTTCCACCTTCTGCTGGGATGCAAACTATACTCAAGTCTTTCTTCCTGCTACCGTTCCTATCGGATGGTAGGAGCCAGTGCCGCGCGTCCCCTGTCATAGCTGACAGAAGTCTCCCTCGTTCTGTGAGAGAAACAGTTTGGGAAGAGCTTTGATCATCTGGAGCAAGCAACTTGGCCTCAAGAGCAACCACTGGTTCTCAAGATAAGACAGAAGCAAGTTGTTTTGATAAATTATTTTATTGTTAGAGGTCACATGGAACTGTTTTCAACTAGAGGCCTCATTATTTACCCACAAGGTCTTTTAGGATAGGAAAAACGCAGCAGTACTGTTTACATTTATGTTTTTTAAAATCACTTAAATGCTATTTGGTTTTCCACACCTTTTAAGGTAAGGAGCAAAACTTCACCGACAGACCAAAACTCCCCCGACAGAACAGCACACAGCTGTACATGAAGTGTAACGACAGCATGGAGCTG
>NW_010253090.1:0-9114 GCF_000690775.1 Eurypyga helias | reverse complement strand
CAGTTCCTGCTCAGAAAACAATCACCCTACCTCTGCGACCCTGAGTGCACACTGCCCATGCAAAACGCAGGCACTTGCTGACCCTGCTGCGGGTCGGCTGCGGGAGCTGAACCAGCCACGAGCCTGTAGCAACTGCCCCCTGGAGTTCCAGCTCCCTGCAGGATGTCAAGCCACATCCTGAGGTCTTCCACAACCATTCTCCTTGTCTTGGAGAGACAGTTCTTTGCCCTCACTTCCCTGGCTCAAACAAGTTTTGCTTCTCACCTCCATCACAAAGGTATTGTATACATTCTCAGAAATCGGGTGGAAAGCACTGATTGTTCACCAAAATGAAACAGAATTAGGAAACCAGTGCTTACTGGAACATTCACTACGTGGAATGTGACACTCCCGTTAGACGTGAAAGGTCACACTGAACCTACAGTAGATCACTAAATACAAACTCCCCAGTTTTGAGACAGAAGAGTAACTTTCTCTTGCTCAAATATAAAAGACCAGATTTTATTTTTAAAGAGAGAAATAAGAGCAATTTAAGGCCAAAGTACCAGCAAGGAAGACTAATAGGTGAAAGTAGACAAGAGATTTTTAATAAGTTTGCATGGGCATTTGCAAGGTGATGCCTCTATCTATTAGCTAACCTGTAAAGCTGTTCCCAGGAAAAGATTCTAGAGAAAATAGACATTTATACAAAATTATAAAATGCTTGTTACGTGAATTATTGCTTTACAAGGGATGTAAACATCCTTTTTCTATGATAGTACCAATTAGGTCTCTTCAAGTTTCTAAGGTTTGTTAAAATGGAACTTGAATGATGCAAAAACTCCAATATAAACTTTCTACAAAAGAGTCCATCCCATTCCTGAGTATGCTAAAGCTATAAATCAGAAGGAGCACTGAGCAGGCAGCGGTTTTCACAGTAAGAGGTTTAAGGACATTTTCTCTCTACGCACTGTTTCCCTCCTTCTTCATATTCCTGTTTAGAAATCCACATCTGTTGAAAAGTACCCTACAAAAAAACAAACCCGACAAAATAATCAGAAAACAAATGAAGGTTAAGAGAAACACGATTAGCTTTTCCTAGGAGGAAAAACAAGCACGCCTTTACGTTAAGTGAGGTAAGGGGACTTGACCTGCCTAACCATCTTCTCCGCGTTTCCTATTGCAAGCGATTAAAATCAAGACCGGGAGCTGCGGTACCCAAAGCTGACTGCAGCCTCCCTTTCCCACACTGCTGAATGAAGACCCACACACCATCTCAGTAGGGAGGAACTTGTAGAATGAAGCTCAGGAAGGTGATGGAGGAACAGGTTGGTTACTTTCCTGGTGTACTATATACCTGTCCTTTCTGGGTATCGTATTTCAAGCCTGCACCTTGCCGTTAGAAATGGGAGAATGTGGCAAGTCATCTTCCGATTGGGAATGCTGACAGACAAGATCACGACTGCTGTGGTAGCATAAACTCTGCAGTGCACACCCATGCAGGAGTAGGTTTCTGGGGGACAGTGCTGCTTATGACAGCAATGGAGTAACACGGGTTTACGAACCAAAGAAGCCAGAATTGAGCCGCCGATCCAGGAGCTGAACCTCCGTTCCACTGTCGTGTTGTTCGCTATCAACTTCAGGCGCATGCTCTGAACAGAAAAGGAGGTAAAACCGAAGAGCAGTCAGACACATTGTAGGCTGGTGACCTTCAGGGACAAGAGAAGGCCAGCACGAGGAGCTTGGTGTATGCACCAACATGCAGGTGAAAAGATAAAACAGATGAAACTTGGAATAACGCTCACCCACCCTGTTCTTAGAATGCAAGAACAGACGTGGTGGGACAGAACACACATGGCTTCTACCTTGTCTCCAACAGGGAGCAGCAGCAACCGCTTGCAGCTAAAAACAGGGCAGGTAAGGAGCCAGAATACTGACAGTGTCTCTTGTCATCCCTAGCACTGAGCTACTTAAAACCTGCGCTGGGACTAAGACGTGTAATGTTGCTGAACCCAGTTAATCTAGTCCTTTTTTTGGACCCATTCAGTCCTTTTGCTTTCAAAATGCCTCACAGCAGTAACATCTTGGAATTTCAGTGTGTTCCTCCTCAGCGCTTACAAGAAGCGGGAAGTACTTTTCCCAGTTCCTCACAACATTCGTGATTTCAGGGTTGCTACAAGCAGAACATTTTTTCTTCAATATGAATATTAAAGAAGTAAGAGAAGCTCTCTGCGCTCTCAAGAGCGCCCATGTCAGCTATTAATATCTTCTTTGACATCAAGTGCTCAAACAGGCACGTTAAATCACCAGGCTTTATCTATGAGTAGACCGAGTTGTCTGCAGAATCCAGGCAGAACAATTCGCATGACAAAATGACGAGGCCTCGGGCAGAATGACCGCACGTGCCTCAAGTTAGTCAGCAGCACTCCAGAGGTGAGGCCATCAAGGGAAACAGCGTCTGGGGGCACCTACACAACACTTAGGAATGGAGAAGTACAATACTGAGAAAGCCATTATAGTATCTGCTGCTGGAATTCATCACGTAAGGACTTGTCACAACTGCTTTCTTTTCTTTAGAGACGGAGGAGATTTCCTGCCCCACAGAAAGCTCTTTAGCTGCTGGGTTCCTATCAAAGTCAAAGCCATGATCCGCACTTCTGTATTTATGCAGCAAAATGCTAAGTCACCACGCAGAAACTTAAAGAGCTGCTTTACCGGTGGCGTTTTCTGAGACAGTTCTCTGTTCAATCTGTCTGTGAAACTCTGGATTAGGGTGTTTCCTCCTGCCACAATCACGCTGCCATAGAGGCCCTAAAAGAGAATAGGCAACCTCCAATGTTAACTCTGAAACCATTCCGAAAACAAGGGTTTCACAGAAAAGAGGGGGATGGCACACAAGTACGTGCAACCAACAGCAACGATACATCACTTGATGCCAACTATACTGCTGCTCCCAATCCAATTATTTTTTTAATCAGCTAAAAAATATTTCAAGACAGGTTAATATTAAACTATACAAGGAAGACAAAAGCTATAGAATTACTGATTCTAAATGATTTCACGGAATATTTTCCACTACAGAGAATCCTACACCTACAGATAACTCCCAACTGTTGGTTTCCTTACAGCTGCACATTCCAACCACAAAGGAAAACCCCCCAGCACTGCACCAGTTTTCAGTCTTGCTACTGCCGCGGTAGGTGAACACAAATCCTGGCCTGGCCTACTCAGGCAGCCCAGCATACGAGTTAAGAGGAAAGATTTTGAGCCACCACCCCACCCCGCGGGCTCTATCAAACTGGATTTATTTTCATATTGACACCTGAGAATGTTAGAACAGAATTTTAAAAATAAAGTTTTCCTTTAAACTCCCTTTTTTTCCTTCTACTCTCTACAAAAGATCCGTATGATTGGTTATGTTTACAAAGTGTATCTGCCACACCAAAAACAGTGAAGGTAACGCTCCAGGTTAAGGAAATGACCATTTGAAGCCAATCCAATGCACGTTGTGCAGTGCCAGCCACAAAACATGGGCGTGAGCTATTTAAGCATAGGTAGAAACACCAAGTAAAACATACTGACCTAGCATTTTGTAAGACAAACCAGCAATTGTACATACTCCCATATACAAGTATCTAATCCTTAGAGAGTATTCCTAATGTGTTTATTATTATTGCTGGAAATCCACACTTCATCAACAGTGTTCTGGTCTCAAAAAACACTGTATCAGCACAGAAATATCTATGCCTTAAAATAATACGTCTGACTAACACTTACCGGCCTGATGTCTATATCACACATTCCAACGCTTGTTGTGACAACGTGGCTCACACCCAACATCGTGTTACCGGATAAACCCTAGAATTAAAATTAGTAATCTACACATCATCACTTCAAAAGAGCAAGGCGCAAAGAAGCCTTGCATGTGCTGAATTTACAAATATTGCTAGAGATGGAGCTAGGCATTTTTCAGGGAAAAACACAAACCCCACCATCCTATATTCCCATCACCGCCCCTTTTGAACTACATTTTGTCCTTGGCTAGCCCAACCCTAGAACAACACAGATAAATTGTACCCCCAAAAGAACCACACAGTGTAAATAATTTCATGATTCGTTTATAAGAACATCATACAGAAAGAAGCCATGTGATCATCTAGTAACCCACAGCCTTCCAGTTACTACCTATCACAGTTCTTTTACCTTTACATTAGAAGGGTCAAACAATCCCTCGGGAATTTTCAGACGCTCAGCACCAAAGTCACAGTTATAGCCGTTGGGGAACTCGTAATGAACCGTCGGCATCTGTGCTGCTACCCTACAGCATTAGTCAAGAAGCAGCATATTAAAGTGCAATATAAACAGGATGTGAAGTTATCAAAGTAGCACTATAAACCAAATTTCAACTGGAGTACTGCAATTGACATGACTTACACTTTCGATGAGGTTTATTATGATGCCATGCATCTTGGCATATTCAACAAAAAACTAGTAGCTGGATGTACACTGAATTTCTACTTTCAAAATAAACCAATTTTATCTTATAAAATTCTGTAATAAAACCAGCCCACAGCAATGAAAAAGCTAAGCACCCCATGCACAACTGGTAATTCACAAGAAGGAAAAGAGTGACGTACTGTTCATCATAGGTTGAATCTGATACTTGGAGGACAGAAGCTTGGAAGTCCTGAATGACACACTATGGAATTAAGAATAATATGGTTATAAGAACTTCGATGTCATAAAACCTACTGAATTAGGATGCTGACTTTTTAAAGAGTGTTCTAGTTCTTCCAGAGGAAAACATGATATACTTGCAAACAGAAGGTTTTTGGGGTGCCTAAGGGAGTTTGGGAGTGGGTGAAGTGACCTACTTACATTACACATGTAGTTGTGCCAGGACCGAGTGACCTGGGGTAACTTCTCTTTTCGCTTCCAATTTGCTGGCGACCCCTCACGAACCGCCTCCTGAGATTGTAGGAAACGTGATCATCGGTTAACCATTTAAGCCTATCCCCATGCAGACACTTGCTAAATGAAGTGACTTTCCCACCTTGGAAGCAATCATGTATGGAGGAATGATCTCTATGTTCATTTCCTGAAACAATTCCCGGCACTGCATAGTAATAAAGTCTCCTGCAAGCGGTGATTTTACAATACCTAGAAGACAAAAAAAAACCAAAATAGAAACAAACAAGAAAACCCACCTCCCTAGAAAGCACTGAAACCACAAAAACTCTCCCAACAAACTCTTTGTCAGTGAACACCAGTAGGGTTTTTCCCCATATTTAAGGGGATACAGTTTTGTTGTCGTTTTTGAATCTGTGTAAAAGCAGAAAGCAAGCTAAGTCCACCCTGGTATTTCAGTGCTGCTACGCATGCAAATGTTTACCTTGCTGAAGTACATATCCATCATGTACCGGAATAGCAGTGGTATGTGTTGCTCCACTATCCAAAATGAGACCTGTAGATCTCCCGTTAGCAAAACTAGTCAAAATAATTAAGGAAAATACAGTAATTTTCACTTTAGGAAAAGAAATGCTGCCATACAATTAGAGCATAACGAGGAACGAGGGCACCTCTGAGTTATTCCTTGGCTCTACAAAAGGATTTGCTGTTTTCCATCCTGTATCTTCTTCATATGAAGTGCACAACCTCAGAGAGTGGTATTTAACTCCTGCCTGTGAACGAACTTGAGCTTTGGACAGGGAAAAGTGAGACTTGCTATGCAGCGAGCTGCAAGTACAGCCAACTCATTTAGACTCTGAAGCTGAAAACATGTTACTAGTCTAAAATAATTACAAATATTCATCTTAGGGCTATGGGAATTTCAAGCTCTAATTACTATATTTAGTAGTTAGGACAACACCATTTCAGGTCTATAATGTTCTTACCCATAGTATACAATGGGAAAAAATATGAGAGACCAAAAAAATGACCCTGTCTCTAAGGAAAAGAGTCAGATTGGGTGAACTTCAAAATGAGCTCTAAACCTTTAAAGTTCAGAAATGGAAATTGTTTAGTTTCTCCTTTGTTGTTTATGGAAAATCTAATTTGAAAGAAGGAAAGTTAGACATGCCGTTACACTAGGAATTGCCTAGAGTAAGACTAACCTAACTCCCAGGCCAGGGGGAAAAAGCAGTGAAGCATTCCAAAGGATACGCTGTTAGAACCGCCGTTTTACACAGGAAAAAAGCGGGGATGTTGTAGTGTTCAAACATCAATTCTGTCAGTTTTTCACGCTTTGCTCTAGTGTTCCACTAGAAGAAAAATAACCCAAACCACAAGTAAATGACCAAAAGGAAGGTATGTTTATCTTGAGGATCGTAAGAACACGCAAGAAGAATGCTAACATAATACTGAAGTATTTAGAATTATTATAGCCACAGTTTCAAATTGTATCAAAATTCTAGAGAGACAGATCTCTAGTAATTTCCTTATTTAGAAGCCTTTTAATTCCAATTCTACAACAATACATGAATGCTTATTTATCACACAGAATTAAAGGTGACTGTTACAATAGTGATTTTACACTTCTACAGCTCTCCCAGTATCAGTCTCTCAGAGCACTCTCTAAGACAAGTAACAAGGAGAAAGATCCATGAAATAACTCGCCCAGTTGAAGGAAAAACAAATCCAGATCTTTCTGTTTCTCAAGAACTTTCCTACAGGGGTACTGTAGTTGAGATTAAGCCAGAATATATATCAGATATTCTATACGTTACTAAAAACAGGAAGTTTTTTCCAAGCCAATATGTGAAATTAAGATTAATTCTGTAAGAAGAACGTTAATGGGAACCTCTGTTCAGACACCCACTGAGCCATCAAACATGAAGTAACCATTGTAAATTCATCCATACTCCACAAGCTACAATTCCAACAAGAGGATAATAAAAAAGAAAATCCTTTTTGTAAGATTTTATTACAGAAAGGCAAACTGTTGTATGGTGTGTCTACCTTTTGTACGCTGACTTCAAGATCTGCCCTTCAACTGCTGAGCATTACTAAATGACAGAAACCTTGGACACGTTTTTGGTGGGGTTTTTTTGGGGTTTTTTGGTTTTTTTTAAGAAATTTGTATTCCTCCACTTCACAGGGCCAGTTACAGAAATGAAGACAGAAGAACTAAAACGTCTCCATTATAAATATTATTCTCTGTCACATAATATTAGTTGTAAGGCTGAATGAAGCAACAGGTTTTCAAAGGCATTTGATTATCTAAGTCACACTTAATACAACATCCAAAGATCTTTTTGCTTTTATTCTAGACAGTAAAGTGAGATTTTTTTAAATTTTGATTTTTTTTGATAAGTGAAAAAACAATAGCATATAGTAAATACTTTCTAATACAACTCATGTGAACTATTTCAAACTGTTTTCTTTTTTTAAACAGATTACTTTCCAGAACCTGGAAGAGTATTTTAAAACTGTTATTTCTGTAGTTACATTTTAACACTCATAAGCTACAAGCCAATGTCAGACTTGTCCGTGACTAATGCTTGTAGTGTCAGCAAAAAGATACAGGTAAGATTTATCAAAATGCAGAGCTGCTTTTACTCACTGGTGCTTCGGACATAAGGACAGGATGCAAACTTGCTTCAGATTTAATATGCATCTTGTAAGTGTGATCCAGAATTGCCTGAAAACTATCCCAGTCTTCAACTGTAACAACATTGAAGCAAACAGATTAGTTACTTCTAAGTTTTGTTCCATTTCATAAATACAAAAAGGTAGGGTTTTTTTTCAGTGTAAAGCTCTTTAGTCCAAAGCTTTCCTCAGCAGACAAACTCCTCCTTTAATAGCTTTGCAGAATTCTCTTCCTCTGTAAGCATCACAATCAGAACATTTCAAGAATTATGCCAAAAGTCCGCCACCATCGCAAACCAACTACCCTCATACAGTTTGTAAATCAGGTATCTCGTCTTACAGCTTCTGTTGCCACACAGCATCTGCTTACATGAAAGCTATGACTTTTTGCAGCCTAGCAATGCTATTTTAAAAACAGGTAGAAAATGACAGAGCACCATACTCATTCCATTTTTTAAAGGTGAAATGGCTTCCATATTTTCCCTTGGAACTCTCAGGGCATTGGTATCTATGTAGTAGGTTGGGCCCCCTTGTTTGCCTTTGTCACCATCTATTTCCATCAGAGTGCTGCCATTGTCCCTTTCTAGTACCACACCAATGGCTGTTGGAAAATCAACCTGTAAGGCAAGAGGTAAGCAGTGTATAAGAATTATTCATGTTCTGGGCAGGTTGGTTTGTTGGTTGTGTTTTGTTTTGGGGTTTTTTTTTTCCCCTCAGAAACTCAGAGCTTTCTTTATACACAACAATCAGAACAAAAAATCAGTGTATTCTGAAAACTCTTATCTAACAAACAAGGTCTAAGGCATAAATTCACTGAGTCACAGATTCTCACCTTTGGACAGTCCTCGCCTGCATAGCCTGCTCTCACCGTATAGGAGCCAATATCAAAAACAAGAGCCCCAACTTCATCTGAAAAGATTAATAAAGAGGTAGTGAATGGCTATTGCACTCTATTACAGTCCTAACCTTTTCCTGTCCTGTCTGTTTTGTCTTTCAAGAGCAGCAAAGCAAGTCGTGACATCTTTTCAAGGCAAGGAGAAACGTCTCTGTTCACAACTCCAGTTACCGGAGAGGTATGAGAAAACTGTGGGTCGGCTCTAACTTGGACATTGCAATACCTTCCTCTGGCATAAGGAAGAGGGGAATTTTAACAGAAGAGAACATAGTTGCATCTGAACAGGCTACAAGACAAAGCTTTTAAAAAGCGCTAATTTAACCATCACCCAAGTCCCGGTGAGCCCAGACCTCCCGGGGGTGCTCTGAATCAGAAAGGTGGGCCCGACGGCTGCCGCACGTCAAGCGCCCTCATCCCTGCGGGCCCGATCCTCGCTGAGGTGCTCTGCACGCCCTCGGAAAACTCAAGTCTGAAACAAAACGCCTGGACTTTCGTCCTGACGGAAAGGTACGCAGAAGTGCTCTGGGAAGAAACTACACCCCGGTTTCCACAGCGCGGGGTCCTCTCGGGCCACCCGGCACCCGAGCAGCGCGAACGCAGCCCGAGGCCACGGCCTGGCCGGTCTCCGGGGGGAGCACCTCAGCGAAACGACG
>NW_010253089.1:0-8555 GCF_000690775.1 Eurypyga helias | reverse complement strand
CAGTTTTGAGACAAGGATGTTGTGTTGGTCAGCATGGAAGGCTTTGCACAAGTCCAGGTAGATGACATCAGTTGCCTGTCCTCTATCTACCAAGGTCATGACCCCATCGTAGAAGCCACCAAGTTAGTCAGGCACGATCTGCCCTTGGTGAAGCCATGCTGGCTGTCACCAATCACCTCCTCATTCTCCATGTGCCTCAGCAGGGTTTCCAGGGGGGTCTGCTCCATGGAAACCTTGGAGCTCTGCTCCTTGCCAGGCGCAGAGGTGAGACTGACTGGCCTGTAGGATTTTTTTTTCCTCCTGGGGTGAGTGCTTTGCTGCCAGAGCTGGGCACTGCACTCTGTCCGGCCGCTGCCCTGCCTGGGCGTGGGCTCATTCTGCACCCCTCTTGCAGGCAGCTCACAGCTGACACAGCATAAGATTTTATGAATGCTAAAATAAACAAACAAGAAAAATATTCAGCTTAAAATGTAAGAAAGTCACAATTTAGAGCACACTCAAACCAGTCTCTCCACTGAGAGAGGCTAAGCCCACAAACTTTTCCCTCTCCTCACAGTTGTCAGAAGTCACCTGTTCTCACATAGCAATGAACAAGCCAATAATTATTCAGGGTACTTAAGTTACATTAAAGAGCCCCAAAAATAAAAAGCCCAGTAAAGTTCATTAAATCAGCTGTTGAATATTAATGTATCATTAACTGATTAAAGGTTATGTAAAGGTGCTGTTTACCAGCAGAGTAGCTCAGAGAAGCCCTCTTGTTGACTGCTACTGCCAGATATCCATGCTGAAAGACTATTGCCTGCTGAAGACTACTGTTGCCTTTGTAATATGGCTACCACTAAGAGGGACAGCCTGAACAAGCAAAAACCAGGTTCACAAAAGACATTCTGGGAGAAAGAAGATGGGTCATGCTTGACTGAAGTGTCTTTGCTTGGCTGTATCAACCTCGACCTTCCTTGGCCTCGGTCTTTTTCTTTTCTCCTTGTCTCCTCCAGAAAACTATGACTTGGCTTCCCAGCTGGGACATTCTTCTGGAAGACAGTATTTTTTTCAAAGTTTACGAAGAGACAGATGTCTTTTTCACACACTTCCTCACTGGTTTTCAGAGCTCCTGAAGGAGTAATTTTTTTTTCTCTATTTTTTTATTTGTCTTCTCAGAATTCAACTCCTGCTAGTTACCACAGGTGTTCTTTCCTTGAAATGCAGGGTTCATCAATCAGGAAGCTGCTATCAAGAAATGCCAACACAACTGTGTAACTACACTCTTGATAAGCAGATAAATCCTGACCTGGGAGTTTTCACGGGTACACCCAGGAGATTTTTAAGAGGAAAAGCACCAAACCTCTTTTCTGGCAGAGCACAGCCATCTGGCCTGCCAGGAGCCAGTTTTCATCCTACAAATTACATCGGAGACCACCTGCACCTACACATGACACAACTAGCAAGGAAACCTTGCCCAAGTCCATGGGTACCTGCGTCTTTAATGGGGCAGTGCACCTTCTCATTTACTGCTACTAATAATGGAGTTATGGTTATAATTTTAACTGAAGAAAACCTAGATGTCCTTGACCAGATTCCATTTAATCCAACTTTCACCTGTGGTAGATGTCAAGAGCTCAGAAAGCCAGACTTTTTGGTATATTGTCACAGCACTAAACTAAGAAATAATCACAACCTCACATACCCATTTTCAACATGTTTACAATTATCACAGTATTTTGCTTCAGCATGCAAGTCTTCTCAGTGACAATAGCACTAACAGATATTCAGCTGGCTTCCAGCAAGTTCCGAAGTGTAATGACATGGTTTAGACCCAGGTCAGATGAAGAGAGGTGCCATGTACTCAAACGAGATGAAATCCATCTCACCAATTTGGTACCATAGTAAGGAAATCTAAAAGAAAGCAGTAAAGACTGTGGAATAAAGGATAAGGAAGAGGTGTAATTGATCAAACCCATTACATCATGAAAGCAAATCACAATGGTTTAAAAGGTCACATTTAAAACTGTAAATCTCAATGTGTTACACTTTGGGCCAATTCACATGACTCCCCTGACAGATCACATATAGCCAAAGCTGTCCAGTTAATAGGGTATCACAACCACCTTACTGCCAGAACATTGCCTTATAATTTAACCTAATTACAAGCATGCAGATGGATCCCGTCCATTCTGTGGTATTTATTGACTAGGATTTCTGATTCAGAATTTAACTTGATGTCAAGTAAACATCATGAGAATCACAGTTTGATTAGTTACTGTACTTGCCTGCTTAATCTGCAGTCTGGCTTTATGTTTTCTTTCAAAGATTTGTTATGCATATTATAAATCATAAGATTCTCTTCTGGTTACATTAAACAGATATTACAAATGCTGCTTCTCTACTTGCCTTGTCAAATGGCCTTCAGCAGGCAGACAGGAAGCTTTAGATATGGATAAAGAGAAATTAGAGAGACGTTGGGTATAGAATTTCAGAGACTGCATCTCTGCAAACAGCTGAAGGGGGATGGTTTTCACTTCAAATGTTTCCTGTTCCAGAGAATTCTCTGGAGTCCCATTTACTCCTGACGGTTTGAAAATGTCTCCAACCCAGTAGTTAATAGTCTTCTTTAATTCCTGTGTTGGAAATAGATTAATTTTTTTGCTTTTGCACAGAACTTTGTGTAATGCCACGTAACCAGACCCATCAGAAAAGGGCTGTATAGAAATAACATGTATTCCTGCCATTGCTGGGGTTTTCACCAGGGACTACCAGAGAGGATGCAGAAGAGGGCTGGCAATGCTGTGTGTCTGTCCATGAGGCAGTATGGTAGGAAAGTCCTGGCTGGGAGGATATTGGTGGATGTTGGAGGAGGAACATAATGACACGAAGACTAGGGATAAAAGCAAAGACCTGAAATCCTACTCTGGCAGCTCTACAGAGGCATAGACCTTAACCAAAAGTAATTAAAATCATGCCAGAGACTGACAAGGTATTTAAGGAGAGGAACCACTTGTTTCTTCTTTCCCCTTTTTCGTGGTCTTAATGCTATGTTCTTATGAACGTTTTCTCTGAGCTCTCGATCTATAACCCATTGGTACCTCCTGACATGTCATATTTTGATTATATCTACTGAGAAACATTATTTTGAGACAAGATCAGATTTAATACAGAAATAACACATGAGATGAAATTGGCAAATATGAAATATTTGAAATATAATTCCATATAAAACTCTGCAAAAAAGCAGGTCTTTATTTGTATATAATGTGAAGAAAAATAAGAAGAGTAAAGAGTGTATAATTCATTTAATATAGGTCATTTAACTGTAACTATGACTACTACCTGACTGTTATAATATGAACAGAAGGAAAACCCAGCTGGTCACAACTGCCGAAATACATTAAATCTTATTTTTGTTTCAGAGATCATCATATCTTCTAATTACATTATGTGATATGTTTCCAGGAGCATGTGCAGAGTGTTAGATAGACAAGTCCCTTTATTTGTTGTGAAGGGACCTCTGTATATAAACTCCTATGTACCAGGCAGAAAATAAATCCTTTATGCTTTGCAAATCATATCACTCATTTTTAACAGAAGTGTCACTATCCTCACCACTCACCTATTCTGTGGACCTATCACAGTCACTTAGTTGCAACACTTTGCTACATCACTTTTCAAATACTAATTTTAGCTATTGCCCATTACATATGAGCTATTTAAAGGTACAAGAAACAATGCCAAAACTTAGGAAATAAAAAGGGTATTTGTTATTTCATAACATCTGGTTTTTGATATGATCTTATTGTTACTCGGAAATTTTATCTGATGAGCTTTTGGGTGCAGGATTTTCCATAAAGACAGACAGTAATAAAAGTAACTTTTAAGAATATGTTTTGCTGAATAAAAAGAAGCCCGAAGACTCTCTGCTAAAAACGTATGTAATTTCTTTTTAATCCTAAATGCTGAAGGGGAAATTGCCAAAATCTTAAAGGGCAGATAAGAGAGGAGTTTGTTTTCACACTTCATTTTCATTGCAAAAATATATCATGTTATCTAACAAGCAACAACATAAGTTGGTGACAAGTTTCTGGTGCTGTTGCCTTGTCTGCACTTGCAAGTCTTAGACTAAAAGGGATGGAAACTACAAAACACCTGTCCTCACAGCAGTTTGGCCTGGTGTCCATTGTTGCTTTTCCAAGTGAAGTCAGTGCTTGACAGGAGTTGAACATCTCACTTGACATTGTAATTTGAGAATTATCATGGAGTTTTTTGCCTAAAACATTTTGGCCTTAAAAAAAAAAAAAAGAGGTGGTCTGGAAGGTCAGTAAGGGATTAATAGAGAAAGCATTTATGTTCAGAGATGCATGAAGTATTTCAATCACAGCTTTCTAGAGTGTAACATTTAACTCAGAGACGAATATTTCTGTCTTCTTTAAATGTAAGGTTTCATTAAGACTACAAGTACAAGATCTTTACAGATCTGTTATCCCAGTCGTTCCATTAGACATCTCAGAGAATGCCAAATGGTCTTCTAACTGAATCAGTGGCAATCAGATTTGACATTTTCCATTTTCCTAAGGCCAAAATGCAAGCAGTAAAATACTCTAGGACAAAAACAAACAAACAAACCTCACAACATATTTCTGTCCTTCTTTCATTATAGAAGGACAATAAAGAAGATCCTGGCTATTGGACTGAAAATTTCATTAGCATTTTTGATTTTTACAAATAACTAGCATGGTAAATACTTTCAATTGGTAAACCTCTTTGGAAGAGGAACAGGTCTTAACAATAGCTACTACCTGTTTCTTCTATAACAAGCATTTAATCTTCATCTCTTGCCCTTAAACTGTTACGTAATATTTCCCTCTGGCCTTAAATGTCACTTTCTCTCACTCTCCTGAAGAGGGCTATTTGTCAATCACAGTTGAATAAAACCCTTCATGAAGTGTACTAGTTCTCGAAAGACCATCTAAGATGTAAATGCTTGTTTTCACTCTTCACTTAATCTTGGTATTTTGATTAACAGCTTAAAAGGGCCTATTTTACCTTTTCCCAGTTAACCCATCTACCCTGTTATTAGCCTCATCAGGGGTTGGCCTGTTTGCAATATAGCTCCTGTAAGAAAGACACTATTTTGTCCATCATTTAGCTAAGTTTTCCCTTGGCCCTAATACAAGCAACATATCAGTTCTTTCAAGAAGAAATGCAATGACTTATTCCAGTCTCCTATGCAGCGTGGTTGACATGGAACCAAGGGTTTACAGTAAAATACTCTCCTTAGCTATGCATAATCAATTTACATGGCAAACATCCACTTAGGTGTTATCTGAACCTCCAAGAGTAGCAAGAGCTGTTCATTGGAACCATCACCAAAATTGTCTTTAACAACGTGTCAATCTCAGATAACTTTGCTGATTTTTATTCATTTTTTGATGTTTGTATACATTTAATTTTTGAAACAGCCTGAGTCCATTCTAGCATATGTCCTTGATGCATTTATCTTAGTTTTTCCTCTTCAGTCCATTTTCCTACATCAATAATTTTTGGAGCATTGTTTTTTTATAAAACCTCTGGCAAGTATCTTCCTTTTTTTAATTATTATTATTTATTCATAGGCTCATTTTAAATGCTACAAGGGAACTGTTTTCTGCTATTCTTCCATCCTTACTTATTTTGTTAATGAATGGTAGAAAATAAAGATATTTATTATTTAACTCTCACTAAAAGGTTCAATCCTTGAGCACACAGGATCGTTGAAAATCTTTCTGTAAGCTATAAGAAAAGTACTATTATATTTTTTACAAGTATTGCAATACAAATTCAAGCATTTCAAACTCAAGCATTTTTTCAAGGTGAACAACATGAGACTGCAAGTGAACCGAAAGACTCTGGAGAGTGCAAAATACCTATTTTTTTATTTCTGTCTATGCCATTGACATATGGCATAGACAGAACATATATCATGTTTTCAGTCTCTGGCAGTATGACATTTCCCTCCCAACAAATGACCAGCAAAATTTGTATTGTTCAATACTTGGATTTGTTAATAAAATGGAGAAATATTACGTCCAGTTACAGCTAGTTACAAAAACAGAAATCACACAGAACTAGTCTATTTAAATATTCACTAGAAATTTCCAAGTAATTCTAGTCACTTTTTAGGAAAATAAAAATTCTTTGTACTGAAAATAAATAATAAAAAAAATATATTCACATTTCAATTCTAGAGAAATCATTAAAAATCCTAAAGTAACTACAGGTTTTCTGAAACATGCAGCTGAATGTGTTGTCAAAACAAGAAATACATAAAGAGAAAAATATTGTATGTGATGACCTTGATATTTCCAATTAGAACTGAGAGTTTCATGCAATTTTACAGTGATATGTTTTGTGGTTCTGCTCTATAAATTTTACTAAACTGAAGCTAGCCCATGTTTAGAGTATTTGAAATACATTGTATGATTAACAGAGTATCTGTAGCACAGCAATGTAATCAAAGATGTCTGTCCTCTCATTACACAATTTTCCAGATTTTGAATGAAGATGAGAAATTTATTTTATCTACCACTTGGGCTTCAGAAAGGAAAACTGCTGCCTAGCAAATAGTAGTTTTTCAGTGAAACATTAAAGTTCTGAGATTCCCACTTTCAAAAGAAGTAGTTAAATTCATAAAAGCGCAAGAAAACGTGTTCGTAAAAGAGTTAATTTCAAGTCATGCTTTTTTTTTTGAAACACAGCTTCCCTCTTTCAAAGAGAGTGAAACCCAATAGCAGGTGTAAGCTGGCCTTAGACCAAGCTATAAACAGCATTATATCATCAGCATAAAGAAATCTTAACCTCTTGGTCATTAATCTTAATTTCATTAATCAGATTTGGAGCTACAATTTTGTTTGCCTGCGCCTGGATGGTCAAACACAGAGCAATAAAGAGGATACTAAGCAGATCTTTGAACTGAAAACTATGGAGTCATTATATGGTCTTCATCCTTAATAAGGGTGTCTTTAATTAGCTCCCTTTTTCTGCAGGAAACTAAGTATGAGATAATGTTAACATCTTACTAAAAATATGGGTGTTTATAGATGGTCACTGCATGTTTTCAAAAACACTGCTGAGGCAAAATCTCAGAGTGTACGAAAGTTTATATTTTAATTTTTCTGACACAGTTAAGAAAGTAAATAATAAGCAACAGAACGGTGAATTGATGTAAAAAGTGTTTCTGTCAGTGTGGCTTTTGTCATTTTGAAACTGCCACAACATATATCATTACAAAACACCTTTATACTACCATGTTGTTATGGTATGGTATCAAGATTAGGGTTTGTGCCAACATTCTGTAACAGTAAGAAATGGCACACTCAGCCAGCATACTTGTACACAGCACGTTTTTTTCATTTTATATGAAATGAAAAAGAAAATATTAAAACCTTGTTAATATTTTGCACAAATCTGACCACATAAAATGTTTTGAGTCAAAATACAATAATATCAATGTGAAGAAAATCACCACATAGTCCTGTCAGAGAACGTTGTCGTTAACACAATGTTAAGTGACAGGGAGTGGAAAAAAAACTAACTTACTCACACCAACTTTTTATACCAAGGAGGTTAAGACAATAATGCTTTTGCACTGCATAATATACTCACTTAACGTATCAGGAAGAAATCCATTATCAAAGGAGTAGTGAAGCTTAGATAACAATGGCTGAGTTACCTTAAGGTGCATTTCTACTTTACAAAGACACTGCAAAAATTAGCATCACAAGATTTGCATGTTTACTGATTTCCAGATTTAGCTTGCCTTTTTGAATTCCCTTGTGAATTTTGTTACTTTGGTTGGTTGGTTGGTTTTGGTTTTCTTTTTTTGTTTGTTTCTGGGGAAGAGAGGTTGTTCTGTTTCCATTATCTCAGCACTGATACTAGTTGTGGGCCAAACCCTGTTCTCAAGAGTTCTATATGAATTCTAATCTGCCTTTAGAAACTGCAGTTAGATTAAAAAAAAATCATCAAATCCTGTTAAACCCATATATATGATCCTATACACAGAAGTATGTATGTGTATACAATTATTTCATTCATACACAGTGACACCCTGACTCCCCTCACAGCTGAAGGCAAATGCCATTGCCCTTTCGATTTCAGCAGGCTGCCAGCTCACTGACTGCCCAAACGATGTAATTTCCTACGTCTAACTTTATGGTGCTTCTATACTGAACATAAGTACCAGAAACTAAAAAACTGTCGATTGCTATATGTGTTGCTCTAGTGTTAACTTCTCAAAACAACTGGAAATCTTAATGTATAAAGACCATCTAATTATAATAATATGTCTCCATCGCAAATTAGCTGAATGCTGTATGTGGAATTTTCCTAAGGAGACTAGAAAAACATTTTACCTTGTGAATATGTTGTACAGAATATTGATTAGATCCAACTGCCTTACTGAAACTTATGTCTCCCTAATCACCCAACCACCTTCAGACAGAAATCTACTGTAAATATGGAGGATTTCCACTGACACTAATCTAATTATACAAAACAGATCATTCATAGAATCATAGAACGGTTTG
>NW_010253088.1:0-6250 GCF_000690775.1 Eurypyga helias | reverse complement strand
CTGGCTGAACCCAGCACAGGAAAGTGTGGGTTTTTACTTTTAATAGTTTCTAGCAGAATTATTAAACTGTAGTGCTCCACTCAGAGGTGTATGACTTGGCAGTGCCAGATCAATAACAACTTGAGTGTCTTAATTTATCAGAAAAGCTTTGACTATTACAATGTAAATGCATTTTGCACTCAAGTGCTCTCTGCTACTGAAACACAGTACTGCTTTTTTTTTTTTGTTCCCCCTCCTGGTGTAAACATGGACAAATCCAGGAGTTAGAAATCGTACTTTGTTAATATAGCTCTGTAGACTGAAATTTAAGAGTGGAAGGCACCAGGCCATTGGGGCAGCAGTTTTCCTCTGCATTTCATACGGGGAATTTTTCCTCTCTAAAGGGTGATCCAGTAAAGATCTCACACTTGTGTCTGGTTTTTATAATCAGACATGAAGTTTCTTTTATTTATAACCTGGCATAATGATAAACAGAGGGGTCGGGGATTAAAACTGAGCAGCACTCTATTTCCAGAGCCCAAAGAAGTGGCAGTGTTTTATCAAGCACTGAACTCTTTTTCTTTTATTAAAATTACCCACACACCTACTTGGTTTAGCGATTTACCATGTTTTAGCTTAGGAGAGTCTATATCAAAGTGCTCCGTACTGTAATATTTAAAAAAAGAAAAGTGAAAAGCCTCATATTTTCCCTTCTCAAAAGGGCATGTGTGTGCGTGTGTGATTATGAGCCAGCTAGCAAGTACAACCTCTGAGTTATTACTGGCCAAGACAACTCTCCAGACCTCACCTAACGCGGGCAGCGAGCACACTGCTTTTTCAATCCCACGAGAGTGCAGGCTGACTCAGATGTCAAGCATGGCCAAAGCCCAGCATTGTACTTCTCCCAAAACATCTGGGAATGCTTCCCAGAGAAGTTAATTCTGCCTCGGCATCTCGCCTGGACTCCTCGAGCTCCCTGCGGTGTCTGTGGAAAAAGGCTTGGGCAGCCTGAAGTCCCTAGCCAAGACCTGCACACTCACCCTGCTCCTGCTTTCCAGTGAGAAACCAACCCAACACCATGGACAGGATTCTGTATGGATGTTCAAAGAAAGCTGTCACCAACTTCCTCGCACCAAATCTAGTGCCTTGCCCCGAAGCCAGACAGAAACTCCAGTCTCTACCTGAAGGTAACGTTGATTTTCAGGCAAAAAAGCAGCAACAGGGGCCAACAGAAACCCTGCACTGTGGTTAGCTGGACAGGCACTCAACACCCTCGTCCACTTTGGCCCCAACTCTGCAGTCCAACAAAGACAACGCACAGGTCCTACTCAACACCATCATGCAAGCCCTGGACTAAATAAACAAGGAAGACGAGAGTGAACAGTAGTATAATGAATGACATTTCCATTATCCTTCATTGACTGGGAGAACAGCAGACTCTGCTTGGATGAAATCAGATTATTGGCAAATAATGGATCTGGTAGGGTAAGAAATAGGAATTTCACTGCTTGGCAAAGAAAATGTTTCCAAAAGTCTGAAACTTTGTAGCTGCCTCCTTTGGTCAAAGGTTCAACCCAGCCACTGGCTGTAATTCAGCTCGCTGGCAACAACGCTGCTGGTTCACCAGTGACCCTGAGCTTACGTTACAGAGGTCTCCGAGTGTGACTCTGTCACCTGAGTAGGTGATGAACCAGGCCTCATCCTGCCCAGCAACCACCTGGCTTCCCATCTTATCGCAAGGTCTCGGACGGAGCGTGGCAATGGCTGACACCACCAGCGCTCAGAGAAGTGAGGAAGGTCTAGCTGGCTTAATTCAGGAACAGACAGAGGGCATTAAGTTTCAAAGGGAGGCGATAACCCACACCACAAAAGTGATCCAACTCTCCTGATAGCACTTAGTGGTTCCTCATCCAAAGCCACGAGAATAACGTCCTCCAGGAAAAGCCGCCTCACTGGGCTCCTGTTCCTATAAGCACCTCTCCCATCCCTCCTTTTCTGCAGCTTACCTACAGCTTGGGCCTCTCAGACTTCGGCATCATTGACATAATGCAGCAGAGGCCAAGAGTCTTATGTGACCAGGACACACACTCACCAGCACTGACCAGCTATTCCAGGGCTGATACTGGGAATGGAGGGCTCTACAGCTCCCCGACATCTTCCCCTAACACCAGAAAGAGCCTTTCTAAAGCAAGTAAACCTGAACGCAACAAAGCAAATGGGGAAGGGGTGGGAGGGAAATCCTCGCATCTATCGACAATACCATGTTATTTTATCATCACATCAACCCAACTGCTTTGACATCTTCAAGAAATTTTCTTCTGCTGTCCTTATTTAAAGGCTCTGCTGAGCTCCATCACAGCGTGTTTGATCCCTCATAGTGCTCTATTAACCTGACACCCCACTCTTCAGAGCAATGCCACGCCACCTTCTCTTGGTTGTGAACATCTATGCCCAGAGACCCCAAGGATGTTAATGGTCTCCCAAGTTCACCATAGGCAGCTGGAGCACTGGGGATGGGAGCTAGAGTGTCATTGGTAGCCATGCTACCAATTAAGAGTGACACTGAAGCTTACAGTCATCAACAAAACAAAGGCCAAGCTGGGATAAACCCTTTGTCCTGGACATATATGCACATTTAGAAAAAACAAAGCCAAACCCAAAACCCCACCGAAACAATTCCACAGTTTTTTATCACCCTATAATAACAGTAACCATTCTAGAAACTTTCCTTTAAGGAACGCCATCTCTGTAAAAGCGTGCAGTGGTTTTAATGTATTTTACCAGCCGAAATTTTAAGTGGCATAAAGAAGCAGAAAAGATGAATAAACCATCATCTAAGTCTTGTGGATTACTTAAACATTTCTCACATCCCTGTGGAAATCCACAGCTGTGTTTCACACAGGTATCCTGCCCCAGCTGGGCAATTCTCTTTTTTCAAGCCGCCTGTGCCTTATGAAGCTGGTGAACCACATGCTTAAATTTAAGTTTTAACGTTTTTCTCCATTTAAAAGGGTGACTGATCCACTGGCTGCTGTTTTTATTTATTTTAAAAGGAAAATCTGTAATTCTAAGGTCATTACAAAGTCCTGTGAACCCAAGGATCTTGTATTTCACACAGTGGGGCCCCAATTATGTTCCTTCCTCAGTTTCCTACATAGAAGCCAAAAATAGAGTCAGTGTACAGGCAAAGAATGAGATGCTGTATTAGCAGAGGAGAAGGAGAGATCCTCTTCGGGCTGGGCCGCTGTGGGGACATGCTCGTGCCTGGTTTTTCAAAGGAAAGGTGATGTGCCACCTCATAATGCCTAAAACCACTTGACTTTGAACACGTCAGTCACAGCCATGGCAGCACAAAAGGGTTTACATCAGACTTTTGCAGTAAGGCAGCCCACGGTGTGGATTTATGGCAGTACAAACACCCTACATGAAGCACCCGCATGCTCTCTGTAGAGGGCAAGCGGTAGGTTACTTCCACTGGCCAGCAAATTCACCCTCGCAGTTCTGACCAGAATGAGCAAGGAGGCAGACAGCCACTAAGACCTTGCAAATTCATTGCCTATCTATGCTTTTGCACACTTTATGATTCGCTTTTGCCTCACGTTATGTTTGACATTACCCATCCCATCTAATGTCAAGCAGAAAATGTACTTCAACACTTCTTTTACGCAGCACTGTTCAGGTGCACAGACTAAACCACTGCCTGTTGGTTTTGTTCAAAAGTGCCATAATCTTTGGGTAGGACTTTACATCAGGCAAACTACAGAGATACTAAATCAACCCCAAGCTGACAGCAGTGTGAGCTGTGCTCCCTCTAAGCAGGCAGGACAGGCAACTGAGTTAAGAACATCATTACACCCAACTCATTGCTTTTCACAAAGGAAAAGGGTTCCAGTTCATCACACAGGCAAAGACAACAAGGGCCATTTGTCAGATTCTGATGTAGCAGTGGGACTGAACTTTTCCCTTTTGCACAAGCAGCCCACACAAACTGCAGAGCCTATGGCATGTTAACTATTTCAGTTTGGGAAAACCAAAGTCAGAAAGAACCCAAGAAACATCATTTCATTTAGACATAAACCAGCATCTGAGCTCCAAAAGTATACTCCAGCCTCAGTTTTCAAAAGGTTTTACTTACTTGTATTTTAAGAGCAGCCACTGAACAAACCAGAGTCCTACAAGGATCATGCCGTTGATTTCACAAATAGAAAAAGCCCATTGCACCCGATCAAAGCGATCAAAAAACGCATCTGGTAGGGGAGGCTGCACCTCCTTGGGAGGCACTCGTTCATGAACGACTGAGATAGTCACTGTGGTAAAGACGAAACAAAAAAGTGCATAAATAAAAGCCAGGAAAGTCTTGCCCCATTCCATAGGATACTGTGAGCGTTCTGGCTCTGGCATAGGGATCTTTATCATCTCCTTCTTATACCCATTTGGCATCCCGTTCAGCTTCATTTTACTGCTAAAGCCATTCTCGTGCGTGGTGTTGCTCACACCAACGCGGATGTGCCCGTTGACGTGTCCGTTTTTGTGAGCCTCCATGTGGTGAGCCATTTTTAAAGTTTCAATCATGTGCAATAGCCGCTGTCCGCTGTCGGAAGACACTCGGGAGAGAGGCGTCTTCTTAAAATCCTCCTCCGTGAGGTTGATCAAATCCTGCCCGGTGAAGCTCTTCAACGCCTCACAATACTCCGGCACAGCATTTTCCATTAGCCAGTTAGTCACCTCCTCAGGTGACCACGACACCACTTCTTTCATTGCGCCAGGCAGCCAGGGCACAGTCTGACATCAGTTTTAAATTGGGCAGCAGTCACTGCAACCCTAGCCTGTTGGAAAGCTCCTCCTTGGCTTCATCTTGTCTGAGGAAGCGGTTTGGCAAGAGGCAAGTCCCCGTCTCTAACCATCCAATACGAGCACCCAGGCGCCGTGGTAAGCATAGGAAATGGTTCACTTCATATTCGCGCTGGCATTCTTCTTCCTGGACAGCCAAAAAACAAAAACCCAAGGAAGTCATTAGGACAGCATTTGCCAATAGTCTGCAATTCATGTTTAAAGACAAAATGACTGCGGTAGCTACACTCTAGTGTGGGAAAGACTAGCCGACCTGAGCACCTGTCCTGTGCACACAGCACTGTCCTTTCCACGCTTGCTACTGGTTTCTTGAGAGCATTAACAGCTTTGTATCATAAACCACCACCCTGCAGCTACCGGAAGGCCTTCTTCCTGCTCTATATTTATTAAACTTTCTAGTATTATGCAGCTTTGGTCCATAGCCAGTACCCAAACTCCTCTTAAAACCATAATGCTAATAGATTTAAGGATCTACAGAGCAAGTGTTCAGTGTTACTCATGTCACAAACCTTCCCCCCTACAGACTGATACCCTAATCCAATGTGTTGCATCTAGTTATTGAATGGGAAGCCTGTTTTTTGTTCTGTGAGGAAAAAAAAATAGCTAGTGTGCCATATCAAATTCTTTTCTACAGGTCACCAACACACACACAAAAAATGGAGATCAAAGTTACACACTCTGGACAAAACATCAGCAGGGCAATTGATGCTCAGACAGGTGAGCCTGAACATAAACAGAAGCAGTTAGGTTTGTAGGACTCCAACAGATTTTTAGCAGCTCTTCAAGGTAAGTTTTACGGTTTCTATGGTATACTGCTATATATTCAAATACATACTGTATATTCAAACAAATATTCGTCATCAGCTAAAAAAGGAACCAGTAGAAAAATGAAAGCAAAATGTAAAAAAAAATAAAGGAACTGGATAACAAAACTTCTATACCCAATTAACTACTGAAATAGATTGAAAGCTTAGAAAAGCTGGTCACTTTAAACACAAAAATTACAGGAAAGCAGGTGTTACTTGCTGGAACCTCTTCCTGCATTTCCAAAGACACGGGCAGCAAAATCCTCGGCATCAGGCAGCGATCACGTGACACCAACAAGTCACCAACAAATTCCCAAGTTTGAGATGTTTATATAAACAAAAAAAGGTCCTCCCCAGAGCAAAGAGAGGCAAACAGCGAGGACGCCTGTCGCCAGCCTGCCATCTCACAGCCCAAGTCCCTTCTGCAGGAGGCTGCGGCACTGGAAACACAAAGTGGACTGAAGAAAGCGACAGCGAGGGGGTGGGGCTGGATCCCACACTTTATATTTTCATATCATGCCTTTACCAGCTTAAAGAATAATTTTAGCCTCTTACAAGCTTCCAGATGTTTGTGTTTCATTCCAGGGAGCAAAGTCACTGTCGTGGTTTAACTC
>NW_010253087.1:0-17372 GCF_000690775.1 Eurypyga helias | reverse complement strand
AGGTGCAGGACCTTGCCCTTGTTGAGCTTCCTGAGGTTGGTGCAGGCCCACCTCTCCAGCTTGTCCAGGTCCCTCTGGATGGCATCCCTTCCCTCCAGCATGTTGACCACACCACACAATTTGGTGTCACCAGCAAACTTGCTGAGGGTGCACTCAAGCCCACCATCCTTGTCACTGACGTTGATTTCACCTGGCAAAGGTAACCATAGCTTTGAGCTTCCTTGAAGACATTATGCCATATTCTATTTAGTGCCAATATGCTATTTAAAAATATTTTTATACAAAACCTGCAACAAATATTTATCTGAACAAGAAAAAATTACTCAGCAGATCTGAAAATTAATTATATCTTCAATCATCATGGATTGGAAACCTGTATAGCAAAGTACAAGAAGGATTTAGCGTTATGCCAAGTCTGTTCATAATCTTTATTAACTTATGTAAAGAAAACATAATCACTAATAACATAGATGCAGCTGTAAATATTAATAGGGAGATGTTACTTCTGAAGCAGAGCCTGCTTTTTTGTGGGGCAGGTAGAATGGGACTTACTGAACTGTTTGTTTGGATACAGATGACTGGAATGGCATCTAAGTACAAAGAATATTTTAAAGTCAAGTTCTAGAGGTGTTATAGCGTAGTTATGAACAACTCAGACTCATGCTTATGGTACAAATCTTGGATGTAAAAGCAGAGGAATATTAAGAAGTAGGAATAATAATGTTCTTACACGTGGCATCCATGAAGCGATTACTGAGTAGTGGTATTGCATTTTAAGACAAGTAATTGGCAAACTGGAAAAGCCAGGAAAATCTGCCTCGCAGTGAGTGACTGAAGAAGCATCTGTTTAGCTTATAGGGAAGCTTGCCCTTAACGGAGTAGGATTTTCAAGAGAAGAAAATTTCAAATATTAAAAGTCTTTTTCATCTGTCAGGTAAGATGAGAGTGAGAAGCAGTAACTGACAGGTGAAATACACTGATTTGGAATAAGCACAAGATGCTTTTATTTTAGCCACAGGAGGAATTGTTTCATATAGTATCCCTAAGGACGCACTAAACTCTATCTCCAAAATTCTAAATTAAGCTTCAGTATCTTCTGTAAGTCCTGTGCTATGCATCATTCCTCAAATTACGGGCTCAAAAGCAAAGTTCACGTTATAAAATTTCTTGGCTTATGTTGCTATGGAGGTCAAGCTAGATGGTCATCAGAACCTTTTTGGCCTGCAAATCTATTCAGTTAGGCAAAGAAAAGAGCTGACAAGCTAATGGCCATCAAATCATAATAAATGATGTGTTCAGAGTAAATGCTAAAATAATAGAGGAAGCAAGGGAATACTCACTGATCATTAGATATGCAGACAGTCTGGAGGTTTTACAGATAATGAACAACTTAGAACTGGAACTTAAAATCCAGAGATGATGCATTCCTTTTTTTTTTTTTTTTTTGTGCTTTAGAAGGCAGATGCCTAAAAAGCTACATTTTGATAACAATTCTTCAGTATTTTAACTTTAAATGAGCTACTATTTCGGTATACTTGTAAAAATTGAAGTAAAGCTATACTGCAGATGGCTATCTTAGTATCTTCAAACATACTAACCCATTCAGTGATGTGCTGGAGTATGTTTACCTGAGCTCCTTTTTAGAATTCTCCCAATGCCTGAAAGAAGTAACAGAGTGGTTTTCTGCATCTGGCTAGACTGACTTTTCCCCGGATACAGCTAATCTGTCCTTGCAAGTTTTATACTGGCAGTGCACACAGATATTTATGAATGACAGCTTTTAGGTGGTGGTGGTTTGCATTCCCGGTGGAGTATAAGAGTGTGCCAAAGTTTATGTACAGAAATGTAGAAACATTTACTAATTACACTGATTTACCCCATGAAATCTATAATATGTATTCTTAACATAATTTTTTATCAGACCACGTCCCCAGGTCTACAAAGTCTTTTATTCACCTTAAATTCAGATGCATGAAACTGACTATTTACTGTAAGGTAAAGGAAATGTGTATTTCCACCGAGTGGATACGTCATAAATTACTTACATGTTGTTTCCTTTCATTATATTAGTAAAGAGCATGTATGTGTGCCTCTGTTGCTCATATAAATGAAAATGTTTGGTTCGTTACCTGGAAATCTGGGTATATCATGTGTGAAGGGCAGGAGGAAGTTTCTCACTGACTTCCAGCATGTTACTGTTCCTAAAACTACACTGTTGGCTGCTTTGCAGAATGATGTAATCAGTTTCAGTGTAACTCTGTGTTTTAGGCTTAATTATTGCAACCCTGCCAACAGAAACTTGAGGAAGGACCAAGTAAGTGCTCTGTGATCCTTCTGCCCATTCAGGTGCAATTCAAAAAGCTCATTTTTCCAATTACATTTCTCATGTTCAGCGGAGGTATTGCAGGTTTAATATAAGCAACTAAATCTTTCTCTGTGCTGATTCATGGCAGAAATATAACTTCTCTTTTTCTTAAAGGCAGCGGTGGTGTTACCTCTCATGCTCTGGCTAAACTCCAACTAGGGTAAATATAGTTCTGTGTAAATAAATTCCTATGCAAGTTCAGGAGGATACAGAATAATTCACTTCCTGCCTTTTCCACTGACTCATAAGATGATTCTGACACTTCTTTAAGTTTATCAGTCAATTAATCAGTTTAATTACAGCTTCTGGGATAATATTCCTTCTCCAGAGTTAGTTTTAAGAACTTATGCGTGAGCATTAATAACAGCTTTCAGGGAGTTAGTCATGTAATGTGACCAGAATTTCACATAACTTTCTTCTGTTTCCAATGGAGTATAACAAATGTGTGATTTTAAATCTGGTAGGAAATGGATGCAGAACTTCAGAGTGGCTACTCTGATTTTGGTTTAGATCAGGTTTGTCTAATCTCGGTTTAGATTGTTCGTGTTAAACTGAGGTAATGAAGGATACATTTAACAAAAGTCAGAATGGATGCATAAGGTTTTGTACCAATTAACTCAGATTTTTTAATGATGTAGAGTTTAACTTCTACAACTTCATATGTTTACTTACTTTCACAGCTTTCACTGAACTGCTGTTTAGGGTTGCTGTGTACTTTTAAGAGATGTCTCATGTCATGCCCTGACCACCAGTAGCAGCCTAAGTGCATACCATGGGACACATCTTTCTTTTATTATCAGCATAAGGGTTGTTGTAGCCTTTAGAAGAGGATTTCTCTGCTCACTAATGATAGAGGTTTCCCTCTAAGCCAGACCATATGCTGATTCCCGGATTTCTTATCTGTAATCAGTCTTGCTTGATGTTGTCAAAGATGTTTCCATTAAAACTGCAGAATAATTCTGGAACTTCAGTTCTTCAGTAACAATATTTATTATCGTGAGACCGCATCCCTCACTACACAAATCACTGATTTATTTCTTGCAGTGTTAAGATTTGTGGCTCCTCACCCACTTTAGACTAAGAGCAGTATGGAGAAGGTGGCTGATAACTTCTTAACACATAGAAGTACTGACAAGGACTCCTGCAGACACTGTAATTCACAGTAGGCTTTATGACTACAAATCCTCCATTATTGACTTGGCTGCACACTCCCTTAATTTGGCACCGCACACGTTTCTTTCATTCTGAGTAGGTAACTTCTTCATACACAAAGGATTTGGATGTGTGTTCTTTGTTTCGAGGTCAGTTCAGATAACAGTTCCATGACACGAGCTGAGAAATAAGTAATAGGATGTGAGGTGTATTCAGCAAAGCGATCAAGCGGTGATTGTTTACACTGTACACAAGTCCAAAAGCTCATAGTTCTTATCTCCATGGCAGAGTAACTGATGCAGCAGAGATCTTGGCTGGCACCAGGGAACAGTTTTCACCATATGCTGTTCACAAGAAAAGGAAAACAGTATTTTTTTGTGTAGTGCATGCTTGCCCAGTATCCATTACAGTAGTGTATTTAGGAGCTTGTTGCTCCAGTATAAACACATACTCCAAAATACTGGATTTTGGTTCCTATGCTTTCTTCCTTTCCAGTTTATCTGGCTGTCATTTATAATAACCATAACAGTTATACTGTGACAAATAAATGTCATATACTGTCATAAAATAATCTATACAATATTTTATTGTCTAGGTGTTTATATTTTTATACAATATGCAGCTAATGAAAATAACTGCATAATCACAAATTTCTACTGGCTAAAGGTTTGGCAGATTTTGAAACTGCTTGTTATTCTGTGGTCGGCTTACTTAAAGTAAATCACTGGAAGCAGTTTTTAAATTTTTTAAAGCTATTTTTAAATAGCTGCCGGGCAGTATTATAACTAAACAAAAAACCAAGCAAAACTAAATACATATCCAAAAACAAAAGAAATTATTTAAAGGGTTTGAAGGTTTCCTGTCCCTTTATAATTTTTGCATATTTGCAGGCTATGATGGTATACCACAACAATAAGCCTTATTCACATGGGTAACCACAATGAAACTACTAGAAATAATCACGTGAGGAACAGCTGCAAGACTGAATTTGTGGATGTGGTGTAAATAAGAAAATTGTAAAACAGAATGCTAAAATTATGACTAGTACACAACAAAAGGGCAAAAGTCAGTCATCTTCCTAAGAAATAGAGATAAATACTTATATCAATCCGGGGCTCTGCAACAGACTTGAGAATTTATAACCTGGTGCAACACTACCTAAATGCAACATCTACTAATCAAAATAGTTGTCCAAACGATTAGTTGAAACCTTTCAAATGTGACCAGTGACCAATGTGACTTAGGGTCAAACTCAGGTTTCTCAGAAGGGCAGCTGGAATTTGCTTAGCTGTTAAGCAGAATGGTCTTGGAGGAGGATCCCTGTGTGTGAATCAATACAGATCGGCTCAAGATGCCTACTGTCTCCTATTTTCCTATGAAACATGATAAATGGAACCTCATGAGCATTTGTCAGCCTTCCTTTGCAAGGACACAGGAAAAAGGTCATTTTAGGCTTGATTTCCTAGGTTTCCCTGATGTGCTTTTTCGTATGTATTTATGTTGTTTCAAAAAAAATACACAAAAGGAGAAGGAATTTACATTCAGAACTGGTCTTGCTTCCCACAGAGGATTTACATTGCTTAGATTTTACTCTTCTGTCTTCCAAAAACTACCAAACAGTCCTTACATTTAATTTTAATTGCACGTGTTGTCAACTAAATGATTGGGCTTATTTTCTGTTCACAAGCTACAGCTACCTTGTTCTGTGTTGTGTTATCTGTAGCAACCATAATATCTACGAGCCTTCCAGATGCTCATTAAGCAATATGACTAATGTGGGTTTTTTTTCTCATGGAAAAAAGTGTGTCTTCTGGAATGTTTTGAATGGTTTTTAATAATACATATTCCATCCATTCATCCATCCACATATCTTCTTTTTTTGTCTGTTAGACAAGAAAAAAATCACAGAAAGAAGCCTTCAAAGCCTGTGGTGTAGAGTGGGGAAGTAATTGCAGAAGATCCCTGGGAGGCTCTTTCTCCTCCATAGGAAGTCTTTTCCCTGTAGACAAGTCTCCCATGTCAAAAGATGGAGTAGCCAAACACAGATTTATTCTGGAGCCGTGTTGTCCTTAGGTTCTCTCCTAAACACTCCACAGCTGTCCTCTAAACTGATAAATCCTTCAGAAGCTAACATGGCTTATACTCCAAATATAAAAGCAGCTGTAAGGAGATGCGGGGCCACAGATTACTGGCACGTTCCAGGGGCTGCAGTAGTGACAAATTGTCTGTAAACTTCACATTTGCTATACAGACAATCATATAAACATATATATTATTTTTGTATTTTACTTGTTAGGAAGCAAACATAAAGCCTTGTGTGTAATTTCTTCTGATGCAAATTTTGTTTTCATTTCTCATCATGGTTGCTCAATCCTATGGTAACAGTGAGTAAAATCTGATTAAATACAAATGCTATTGCTTTCAACAAGCTTTACATTTCTTTTGCACAGAAACCCGTAACATGTTGGACAGTGGAAAACAGGTCTTCCGTCCTTATCATCTTTTAGATCTGTGTTCAAATAACAGACAGAGAGGATCAAACAAACTGTCCCTGTGGCTTGCTCAGCCAGCATTCCAGCCCTGTCCTTCCACACTTTCACACTTTCTCAGGGTCGTCTCCTTGCATCTTAATTTTAAGAAAAGGGGTCATCTGAGTTTGCTGAGCAGGGATCTGTTTGGGATACCATCTGTCTTGCAGTATCCTCCCTAGATTTGTTGTTTGCTGAGTCTTATTAAATCATGTTTCTATTTCTTTCTTCTTTCCTCTTGTATTATGCTCTGTTTATCTTCACTCATAGTTTCTCATTGCTTAAATTATTTTTTAAGGAAAAAACTCCGTGTCTTTCTTCCAACTGAATCCACCCATTACCTTCTTTCCTTCTCTTCCTTTAGTTTGTGAAGTTTGCTTCCGTTTTGTTCCTTAGAGCAAACACCGTTCTCACTGTTCTTATCACAGACTTTCCTGCTTACATTCTCCTTTGGATTACTGACCATGTAATTAGGAAGCCTGGAAAGGAATACAAAAAATGTCTTTAACCTGTTTTAAAAATTGGGCATATCCCTAATAAATTTAAAGGAATGACTCCCATAACCTGGAGGGGTTGTTAGAAAATGCTGGTTTAAGTAGATAATTCAGTATAAAGTAAAAGAACCGGATCAAAGAACAAATAATTAGAGGTTAGGATCAAGCAAAGAAAGAAAGAAAAAAATCACACAATTACCAAAACAATGTAATAGAAAAATAAAAAGAACAAAGTATTTAAGCCAGCTCGTTAAGTGATGTCCAGTTAGGACTAAGCATAAGAGGAATGGTGTAAAGGAAATTCTGACTTCCAGTTAACAATTCTGCTGTAACAGTTTTAACTTCTTGTAATTGTAACCTCAGAGTTTCCTGGAAACTCCTAGCACGGAAACACATTCAGCCTACTGAAAGGTATGTTTTGCAAGCCAAACATTTTACTCGCTGCTAAAATGAACCTGAAATCTGAATTTAGTCCATTTTTTAAAGTGTATCATATTGGGTTTTATAAAGCTGCAGTGAACGAAGGTAAATGGTTATAATACCTGTAACTTAAAAACTTGTGAACTTAAAAAGGAGCAAATTCATCAAACGGGAAAAAAAAAGAAGTAATTTTGTTTGAGATTAGGCCTGTGAAAATCTACTAACCTATGTCACCTTCTCCTTCAAAAATTAACTATTCCCTTGTCCACACATTATGTAGGTTTAGACTGAAAAGTAACCGATTTAAAGACCAGCGTAAGCGTGGGTCCTAGAAAACCAAGACTGTGCCTTTCCTGGAGAAAGAGTATTTTGTTCCAGCAGCCAGAGGAGGTACCGAAATCTCACAGTCAGGTCCCTGAGCAGGGGTGTGTGCACCCATACGGGGCTACCCTGCAACAACATCACTCCTACAGCTCCCCTTGGCCACCAGCTGCCAGCACAGCATGTTGTTTTCAGCCCCCATAGCCTTTCTAGGGGCTGAGCTTCTCTGAAGCTGTGCCTCCTGCCAGCTCCACGTGTGGCAATGGGGGTGTAAGCTCCGGTGTGGAAAAGCTGATGGGGTCTGGAGCACAGCCCATGGAAGAGTCTATTGTAATGGCTGGATTCTGCAAAATCTGAACTTCAGATACTGGCTTCTACCACAGCCTCTGTGAGCTGCCTTCATAAAAATGGGCAACAAAACCCCTTATGCCTGTCACTTTTGTTATCATAAGAATGTTTTTTGGGTGGCATAGAGTTGGCAGATTGACCTCACCCTGCCCCTTCAGAATACCCTAAGAGAGCAGCACATAGACCGCTTTGGGTACAGCGATAGCTGGGTGGTGTACAGTAGAGGGGGTGTCGGGTTGTTTGGGTTTACGCTGAGTCCCGGAGATGCACAGCTGCAGTCTTGCGGAAACTGCAGATTTCCAGAAACCTTGGGATCCACCACAGCCTTTGCGTGTGATTCCCATATGGTGAAGGCTGAAATGGCTTAAATGGCTCACTTCTGTTTTCAAAACGACACAGACATTGAAGCTGGGGGAGATCTCAGCACCTCAACAGTTGCCTAAAGCCTGCTGTATAGGACAGCAACAAGTATCGCCAGAGGGCAGTTCATTTGATCTGCTTCAGCCATTTACCTTAAAGTGAGATGAATTGCTCTCTGGAGGTGTCTCTTTCCCACCATCAGCGCTGAAGGAAGTGTAATGCCACTGGCATAGATATGGGTAACCATCTTCTAGATATCTTACTTTCCTTCCCACAGCTGTCCCATGTCAGATTCTCTCTCAAGCTGCAGCCTGAGGGAGGATGAAACTGTAAAACTGGACCTTTGACAAGGACACTGATGGGATATGTTTGCACCACACAATCAAAATTAGTTGTAAAATCACAGGTAGCTCCTCTAGTCGATAAGGTCGTGTCAGTGAGGTCAGCGCAGTGCACGTAACCTGTGCCCCTTCCAAAACAAACGTGGGACTGTGATCTGAACTTTTCCTGAGCAGTAATTTCCTTTGGCACTTCAAAATGTATCTGATCATACTTTTCACTCAGAGATGCAAAATGAAATAAAGCTTCTTCTGTTTTATACTCAGAAATACACATGAGCAAAACATCCTCGCCATGTAGGCTTTGTTTGGGCTTCCTTAGATCAGGTGTCTATATTTCATTTACTTTTCAAAAGAATTAGAAAGAAAAAAGGAAATTACCCATGGCAGTATTTGCATTAATAGAATTCTGTGGATTGTTTAACAGATTTTGCACAGTTTAGTAAAATTAGACTCTGAAGTATATTACATTTACTTCAGTTATTTGACTGGCAAAATGAAACTTGTGAGTTCATGTAATAGAGTTTGTTGCAGATGAGCGTTCAGTGGAGGTGTCAAAGAATAACTTATCCCTATTCATAACTAGTTCTGGTTCTAATAAATCTATCAAAGACTTAGCAGAATTTAAACTGATATAACATGTAAAAATGAATTCCTGTAAGTTAATACATAAAGAAATCAAACATAATATAGTATTTAGAGAAAGATGGCAAAATCAGTGATTTGATTACTATTAAAGTCTTCCTTGAAAGTGTTACCAGTTCTACTCGCACCAAGAAGCTTCTTGCTCCCTGAAAAGCCCCTAAAAATAAAAATACGTGTTTGAAAATACAGTAATAATCCTAAAAAAAATTAGAGTATTAGAATTGTTAGCAGAATTAGACTTCACCATAGTATATCTGCAAATATAAAATTAATTAATTTTAATTAACCATTCAGAAAGTATGATACCTGTGTGATGTGCTATCAGTCACAAATACACAACAACAGGCAAAAACATATGCTTTATTTAATTGTTGTAGATATCAAAAGCCCTATGATTTTGTAAAAAGCATTGATTTCCATAGACGGGTTGGTTTACCTAGAATAGGTCCTGACATAAAATTTCAGAGAACATCTGCTGTGATAAGAACAACTACTACTGGTACTGGAAAACTGTTTAAGTGTAAGCTAAGTTGTGTAAGTAGTCCAGTTAAGTATATGCTTAACTGTGTGAAAATAGTTTCTTTCAGGCTCACTGAGTCTTTGCTGATACCTTTAAATCTAGTTTTGACGCTGACTTTCTAACTTTGCCCTTCTCAATAACATTCTTCCTCTCGAAGGTCTACATCACCCATCATCTGCTTTTCACCTCTCATTGATTCGGCCACTGTTAAGGTTGCCATAACTGTGGCAGTTCAATTACTTTATTTCTGCCTACCATTTCCTTTTCTCATTAAAGCTGAACATGCAGCTTTGAGAAGGAGCTTTTGTAGCAGACTGTATGTAAGATGGTGCTCAGAGGTATGAATGAAACAGCTGACAGTGGTGATAGTCCTTCTGAAAGCTTGGCGCTGATGCTTGAAAGGCTGCAGCAGTTTCCCATTTGTCACTGTTTGTATATCAACGTGTTGCAATTGGATCTTTAAAGTGCTATGTGGTCTGGATCCTATCCATTTACAATGCCACTTCCGTCCCAGTGACAGCTGAGATAATCACATCTGCTTTGCTTTGCAGCTTAGATACTATTAGGTGACTAAAATAGTAAAAAGAGAAAGAAAAAAAGGCCAGAAATACCACCCCCAGGCTGGCGTTAGGTCCTTGACTCTGTCAGCGGTTGATCCAGCAGAATCCAAGGGCATGTCACAGAAATTAAAATAACTGTGGGTTAAAATGTTTGCTATCATAGTTGCGATAGCGTGAGTTTAGACAGGGCCTCGTGGGACAAATGGTTTTGTTTCAGGCAGCACTAGGAGAGAACCCAGGGCTGACCACACTCCACACACATTCGATGCACGTGAACTCACCGGCAGTGTCAGCGGGGGCTTGCGCTCCCACCCTGAACAATACAAGTGCACAGAGCAGACTCAGTCATCATTTGGCTTCCCCTGTGGTGAAGGATCCCATAGCTGCAGGAATGGGTAGCACTAGGAAAGAAATTGGGATTTTCAACCTCGTGTGGGTGCGCTCTTCTCCATTAAGAAGAAATGTTAGCAGAAATCTTCTGTTCCTGGTGGTAACACACAGCCGTCTCATGGCTTGTCGCAGAGGAACAGCCTACCTGGTGACTGCGAGGTGTTCCCAAAGCAGCTCTGGCTTCTGACATGAGAGGCTTTGCTAAGGAGTGATGCCTGGTAGGTGGGTGTCCAAAGGCCTCCTAAACCTGCTCGGCAAATGCAGACTGGTGACAGAGCTTGGGGATGGGCACATGGAGCTCTTCCTGTGCTCCGGGAGGATGAGCTGAGGCTCAGCAGTGAAATGCCTCAGCTTGGCATCAGGTTATCATGCGTAACCTCTTAAAGCTTCCCCTTCTGTCCTTCTAAGAATAGTAGTGGCATATTCCCTTTGATTTTTCTTCTGTCTCAACTGAAGACCCTAATAGCGTGTATTTGAAGTCTCACTTTTCTGGGGTGAGGCAAAGTTTAGGAAAGTAAGTCAAGATGTGGAAGGGAGTGATTCTCTTAGAATTCAAGACAGCTGGAAACAGGGATAACCAGGATTGACTATGAAATATTCCATGCTCAAACCCTTGTGTGAGACCCTGGATGTTCTCTTTCTCCAAGGCAATGTAGTAGTTACCAGAAAGGCGGCCTTCCTTGAAATTAAGAGCTGACTCTTCTAGTAACATACTTGAGGCCCAAAATGAAATGTCCAGAATTACTGAAAGGAGACATGATGCGGGCTGAGTGGCATCTGTTATGTTTTCACAGCCCCGCACAATACTACACTTCCCAAAGGATAAGCCTTGGTTTTCACTGGGAAGTGGAAGTTCCAGAAACTTATTTTTCACCACCATGAGCACGGTGTGAACTGAGCTTTGTACTCAGGGTTGTCATAAAGATTTTGGAGGCTCGGGGCAGTGTAGTGAAGGCCTCTACTCTGCCTTGTAGCGTATGAGGATTGCCTACACTGCATGCATGAAGATCAGGTTTGGCCAGCTGAGTGCTGTGGGATGGAGAGCCTTTCTGTGCGGCCACAACGCATCCAGCTGCCGGGCCTGCCGGGTCAGGTACGCAGCACACCCACACAAGGTCGGCTGAATGCAGCAGTGGAGTATGGTTTGTGTACAGTTTCATAGAATCATAGAAGGGTTTGGGTTGGAAGGGACCTTAAAGGTCGTCTAGGCCCAACCCCCCTACCATGGGCAGGGATACCTTCCACTAGACCAGGTTGCTCAAAGCCTCATCCAGCCTGGCCTTGAACACTCCCAGGGATGGGGCATCCACAGCTTCTCTGGGCAACCTGTTCCAGTGCCTCACCACCCTCTGCAGGAAGAACTTCTTCCTGCTATCCCATTTAAACCTCCCTGATTTCAATTTAAACCTGTTGCCCCTTGTCCTGTCACTACAGGCCCTTGTAAAAAGTCCCCCCCAGCTTCCTTGTAGCCCCTTCAGGTACTGGAAGGTGCTATAAGGTCTCCCCGGAGCCTTCTCTTCTCCAGGCTGAACAAGCCCAACTCTCTCAGCCTGTCCCCATAGCAGAGGTGCTCCAGCCCTCTGAGCATCTTCGTGGCCTCCTCTGGACTCGCTCCAAACATTTATCCATTTTAAGTGCAGAGACTGCTTACTGATGGTCCCCAAGAGTGGCCAGCTGCTGTGAAAATACAGGAACAGCCACATCTGTGTAGAGCAATGCCAGAGGTCCTGTAAAGTTTGCAGCAATGCTGGCCCTGGCTGATTAGTCTCACACCGAGGGCTTGGGCCCAAGACTGTTTCTGTGGCCTGACAAACCTTGACAAAGGCACCTTTCTCATGGCAGGTTTTTTTGCATTCCCCTCTCGATAGAGGTAATCCTGTAATTTTACCATTTTTGGATTCGGTCCCTGGATGCCAGCCCTCTTGCCCACCCCCTGCTTTGCAAATGCTTACAAAGCCACCTGCAGCATGTGGTGTGAAACGCTGCTCTCTAGGAACCTCTGACCAGGTCCTTACTAAGATGACTGTAAACGTTCCCCTTCAACCAGCCCAGGTCCCACTTCACCTAGAGACAGAGCGAACAGCAAAAGTCAAGGCATGTTGGCACGCTCCTGCCTAAAGCATTTCAGTGTTTACATTCCCTGTTGCTCAGACAGGGACTTCAGATTCCCTACAACCATCCCATAGTCCTGCCTCAGTCTCTGCCAGGTTACTGTCCTTAGGGCAGTGCACCCCTCTTACTGACCATCATCTAGCCCAAGTGGGAATGGACATTTTTTCCCTTGCCAGCCATTTACTGCTGTAGCATTTCCTGCATACCAGAGCGGCTGCTGCCTTTGGCATCCCGTTGGCTTCCACACCTGAGCGCAAATATCCCATTTGTTCTCAGAACAATGCTTCCTTGCTTCGCTCGCTGGTTCGTTCCCCTGGCGCGCTGTACAGTCAGTGCTTGTACAAAACATCGCTCTGAGCTGGCGGGGCTGCTCTCATCCCTCAGAGCCTGCAGTGCACAACCTGCTACTGCTGGCAAGCGCTCGTGGAGTGATGTAATCCTGTGCAGATCTTACACCACCATCCCGATGCCAGACATTGTGTTGGATCATGTTGTTTGTTACAATGTGTATAGCTCCTTAATTTTAATTTTTTCTTTTTTTTGTCCAAAGGATTTGAAATTGGATCCGAGTTTGTCTTTCTGCTTCTGGGCTTTTCTGGTGGAGAGCTCTGAAATCTCTGTGCTGGCATCTGTGCAAGGCTTTTGTCCTTCGTCTTGTACGTTCCAGCTGGGCTAGGTAACTTCCTCTGTTTCACAAATTCTAGTTGTTTTGTTAACATTTAACCCAAGTCTTCCAGCTTTCCAACTCTGAATCCTGTGTTTCAGATCCAAATAGTTCTGCCTCATCCAAGTCAACTGTTCAAAACAGTCAGCCCTAGATCAGTCAACCTTCTCCAGCGTTTCACCCTCTATCTACCTTCTGATGAAAGCATCTTTCTTATATGCTTCAGTTCACTTTTACATTTTCACCTTCTGTAATACTCTTTCATAATTCACCTGCCTGGTTTCATGAAATGCTATCAAAGGTATTAAGTGCTCCAGCTCCTTGCCAGAAACAAAACCAGGACCTGGCCAGTTTCCATTTTGCTGCAGTTGTAGTATTGTTATAGTCATTATCTTCCAAGTACCCAGGCAAAATAAAGTCGGTAGCAAAAAAGGCAAAATACTTTTCATTAGCCTGACTTTTTCCTGGCACCTCTCTGATTTCTACTCTCAGATGAAGGTCAAAAAGGTCCCCACTTCTCTACTTTTCCAGACGTTTTTAGCGCTAGCGGACCAACGTGCAGCTCCACCGTCCCGCTCAGACATTTTCGTAGTTTCTTTTCTTCACAGCAATGTTTGTTTGCTCAGAAATGACTCAGAACAGAAAAGTATGAAAGAGGTCAACCTATTCCAGTTTCTCTGCCTTGCAAGGCTGCAGTTATCCACCCCAACAGGAAATTCAAGACTTAGTTGTGAATGGATGTCACCGAGGCTAGAGAAGCCACAGTGCCACCGTCTATCTAGCATGTACGTGAGGTGACTCGGCCCAAATTAATTACATTGATTTAGTGGAGGTAAGAATTCTTGAATTAAGTATACTGAAAAGAGGAAGGATTTACAGACTGTCCTAGGAGGAACCTGCAGAGGGTTTGCTCCTCTCTTCCTGTGCCCTAAAAACCCATGCATCCGTGGCAACAGCCTGGGAGGAACACAAGCAGGAATCCTCTCACCAGACCCATACTAACCCCTAACAGGTTAGAAAGGTGATTTGTTCAGGCTCAGGGTGGGTAAATAACTTCAGGTGTACAGCTCATGTCATACCAAATGAAACAACACAAAGAAGCCGGTATTACACATTAGCAGTCATCATGTTACATGGGAAAACACAGATGTTCCAGCTGTGTTTGTAAGACGCCTCACACACACAAGGCGGGACTGAATATTGAGGAACAGTGTGGAGATGACTGGAATCCCCCCTAAATGCATCTGGCTCTGGATCAGCAAAGCTCACTGAAGCAGATGTGTGCATTTCAGGATTTTACATCTACCCCCTCTGACAGCACGGTTACAGTGTTGACTCAACCTCCAGTTTACTTCCTCGCAGATTGCCCCATCCTCAGATTTTTTTCCTCTGTCTATTGTAGGAGTGAGATGTTACAAAATAGGAGTTGAGATCCTTTTATAAACATTGCTTTTGAGTAAAATTCTGGATTAACATGGAGTGGGACCATCAGATTTATTGGTTATTGTCAATAACTGAGACTTTTGGGGGGGAGGGGTGGGAATTTACACTGATTGCTTGTTCTGGGCTGAAGGAGACACAGTATCTTGATTCTGTGCTATCAGCAGCCCTTTGGCAGCACTTTTCAGGATCATGCACCTTACTGTTTAATTCCCTTCTAGCAATCTGCTTTGTAATCCATTACTTTAAAGTAACAAAAATCAGATTTGTTTGACTTTCAAAGAGCAACCACTGAGAAGTGATGGGTCTCCATTTCCTCACTCCTGAACAGAATACGGAGAACGGTGCAAACCCATTTTAATTCAGGACACTATCTGCACCATATAGTATTCAGAAGTACCTAAGTCAGACTGAGTATTTCAGGTGCTTTGTCTATTAATAAATCCTTCCGTGACTTTCATTGAGTGACTACTCTTTTGGGAAGAAGAGGCAGGGCAACTTGCCTACAGCAACAGGAGTTGGGTGGAATGAGTATTTCCTGCCTCCCAAATCTCTTCTGGTTCTACCAGATCAGGCTGCCTCCCAAGGAGGTAATTACAGACATATCATTCACACTTCTTATAATTTTCTTATCTTTATTATGAGCTGCGATTCTCCTACTTAACTCAGTTGTATTTCACTGTATTAATTAGCTGTGCTTTACAAAACAACTCGGAGAAGTTTTTCATTTGCATGTTCATGAGGTCAGCTCCAAGCAAGGTGTTAACTAAGCTTTTAACAAGGCTAGACAAAAAACATAAAACCCCCGAAGCCCAATTACAATATATTTAAAGGTGCTTACCTCTCTGCCAAACGAGAATGTCAAAGCCATTTACTCGCCCACAACTATGAGGGCGAATCAACCACAAAAAGAATTGTAGCTGCATATATTGTGTTGAGGCAAGAGAACTGCATGCTTAAACAAAACGAACTTTAACACAGTTAAAAGAAGATCACACATTTTATAAGTGAGATGTTTCTGTGTAAAGTGGTAAGAAGAAGCTGTATCTATGCTCAGTTGTGGAGGAGGAAGACGACAGATCCTCAACTGCAACAAAGTGATTTTGGCTCAGGGGAATGAATGGATGGAGCTAGGTTAACTTAATCCATCTAAGGATGTGCATCAGATTTTCTTATAACCATGAAACTTGTGAGACTTTCAACTCTGAAATTCATTTTGACAGGGAGAGAGAGAATGGCCCTCTCAAAAGCAATCTTGCTTACACGTTGAGGAAACTGTTGGCCAGTTTTGTTAGATCTGTTGTATTGTTTCATTTTCCATTTCATTGAACAGTTCTGCTCTCCATTGCAGTCATGCAGTGTTTTATCATCTGGGGTTGGTGGGCTTGTTTAAAAATGCCTCATCCTTTTGACATTTTATCCAACCTGAACTGCTTGATTGTTTCTGAAGAATTCTTGCCTCTCTGTCTCTGTTGAAGAAGGAGAAAATCACAATAGTGATGTCAGCTGTGTACACGACAACAGCTAGATGATGCTCCCCAGAATACCTAGAGATGTGAACATAAAGTCTGAGCACAGAGTTTCTGAATGCTTTCAACCATTTTGAATGTGTACAGGCACAATCCATTTCTTAAAATTAATGACTTTCTGAGCTGCTGCCTCTGACCCTTTTTGATCTCCCCAGAGAAGAGCCATGTTGGCTAGCTGTGCTTTAAGATCGCCGGCAGGCTTGCCCAAGAAGCTCAAGAAAACCCAACAGGATCATTGCTCTATCCTTGCACAGATGGGCTGGACCAGTGAGCAGAGCACATTACAAGATAAGAGTAGTCATGCTTTATAATTGGTTTTTTGGTGTGAGTGCTTGCATAGGGGAAGTAGGGCAGAAGTGAGCCTACACAATACTGGAAATGGCATTTCCCAAAACACATGAGTCATTCTCCTTGGATACTAAAGTGCCTTTTATGACTTTTGGTGTCTTCCTTCTGAATCTCGGTGGCAAACTTGCATCACAATCTTTCCTTGCAATGTCAAGACCTCAAAGGTTTTCCTTTGGAAAAAACAAAGCAGAGATTCTCGGAAAAATATCTGGGCCTCAGTTTCTGGGGTTAAAAGAAGACCACAAAATATAGTAAGTCTCATAATAAAATTACAGGATGCTGTAATACATCTGGGCTACTTTTGGATATTGCAGCCACTCCAGTGCTGAGGCAGAATGACAAAGGTGGATACTGAGACACACAGTGCTACCAGCCTGTTTGTACATGTACTCCAGACAAATAATGCCATGCTTCAGGGCTGTCAGTCCTGACGAGCAAAATATATGCATATGTATAGAGAGAGAATTTGAATCTGAATTCACATGAATGTGAAAGGAGAATCAAACCATTACCTTTGCATAATTTTTTTAGCACTTCTCTACACAAGGAATGGTCAAAACCAAAAAGGAAATAAGTAGAGTCAGCACATAACCCAGTCACACGGTTTACAGACAAAGAGAAATTCTCATGTAGCCACCCAAGCTGTTGACCCAGGTATGCAGAAATAGCTCGTTCTGAGTGCTACATTCACGGGTCAGGGGTCTCCGGGGCTGTGTGTGAAAGAGGTGAAACAGCTGAGCTGTACAGCACCACAGTGTGTCTCTCTCTCGTGTAAGGCCACGCTTCTCAGCGAGGGAGTATTGATGAAGGTATTGATGAAGGCCAAGTGCAAGGTCCT
>NW_010253086.1:0-4692 GCF_000690775.1 Eurypyga helias | reverse complement strand
ACCCCCACCACCCCCCCAAACTCCAAAACCCAAGCCAAACCCTACCATGCTCATAGGTTTTTGTCAATGTATGTACTCTGGCCATATGGGCATCCCAGGTAACCTGCGTACCACTGTGCCTCCCTTGGTGTTCACTGAGCATCTGGCCTGGAGTGGACAGACAGCCTGGGACATTTCAGGAAGGAAGGAGCAGGTGATGAGGAATAAGATTAACCTTGTTCAAAATATACCAGGCAGTCATTTAATGTACAGAGTCTGGGATGATGCTGATGTGGACTGAGGGTCCATGTGTTAGCTATGAGTTGCAGGCAGTGTGGGTGTAGTCTGGTGAGCTTACAGACGCCCAGGAGAGGAGTGCTGGTCCAAAGGCCTGAGTCACTCTGTAATTATTTTTTTCTTAACTTTCATGAACCCTGTTAGTGCCTGTAGGGCAATAAACAGGATGATCTCTCTCTCACTTTGGAGATAAACAACATCAGTGGTCTTCTCATGAACTTGTTTTAGACCATCCTAGAAGTCAGAAAATTGGTTTATGTTGTGTAATATGTACATTAGCGTGACACAGACTTTGTTGTCACAAGTCAAATAAAACCATAACCATGGGAATAATCAGTAATTTCCTGAGAAGGCTATTTGAGATCACTCTGGCTGAGGAGAACCTCCATTTCCACATCTTTTCTTACTGATTCAGTGCGGCTCATGGAAATCAGCCAGGGCTTTCTGTAAGTGCTAGACAAACTGACCAAGGTATTGGAGAAGTATGACATTCTTCCAGATTGGTGTTCAAATAATGTTTAGAAAAATTATATTGAGATCCAAGCTATTTGTATGGGTGGTATTCTGTGACTGCCACAGAGAAGTCTCTTCTCCCAGCAGAGAATACACTCCACTTGCCCCAGTGAGTTGTGCATGCAAGGCAAAAATGGAAATGGATAGACAGAGCAGTGGTTGCCGTCAGGATTGGACATTATGTTGGGCTTTTTTATGGGGTGTAAGTAAACCTTTGAACAGGAAAATCAATTAATTTCAGGTTGGTGCAAGCACAGTCTAGACTAAGAAAATCAAAGCAAGTCAACTTCAATTTGCCTCTGACCTGAAAAAAGAAGAGAGATGACTGCCTTTTAACAGTGTAGATGGATATTCACAACAGCAGCCTGAGCTTTGAAGTTCATTTCTATTTACAGGCAGACAAGCAAGGCTTGTACAAGGGAACTGAGAGGTGAGCATTGATTGACTAATGTGGGAAAGAAGAAAAGGTGTGATGTGGGGGTTTTAATAGACGTTGCTAATAATTTGGCAGTGTGCTTACATTCAGATTTTCAGTCAAACACTTATCAATTGATTTCATATGCAAGAAGGTAATTGTTGTCTGGTTTTTGCCTTATGGTCTTTTTGGTTAAGGTGTGTGTAAGAGCTGTGCCTTGGCTTCAAGCCTTTTTGATATCTTCGTGAAAACAACACTTTTCTTCTTTCTGTGCCTCAGTTCCCAGATCTGCAAAATCACAGCAGTCGGAAATACAGTGTCAGTGTTTCCAAGCACAGGAGAGGGGTGAGTTCTTAACCCAGTTTCAGCCAAGAAATTAGAGAATAAAGCTCTCAAAGTGGTTCAGAGCCATACCCCAGATCCTTTGGGTTTAGTTCCTAAATTCTGAAATGTAAAAAATTTCATCCTCATGTGTTGATTGAGAATAGCACTTAAGTCACATGATCTCTTGAGCAAATGACTTTATGCATAGGACTATGTTCAGGTATCAGTATGGTTTTAAGGCTGGACCTCTTTTTCACTCCATTCAGATCATGGGTCATGCAGCAGTGCTGCGTGTCTGCTTCCATCCATCCAGACATTGCTGTCTTCTCAAACCGCCTTTCAGGCTAGGAAGGAAAATATCCTTTTCTCACAATAACTCAGCTCCCTGTCCACCCACACATGTTATGTTACTGACCACAGGCAGGTGACAGTATATGGTTCTCCACATGCTCACCACACTTCAATGCACTAGAAATGGAGCAGCTATAAGGAAAAATGGAATTGCTCTCTACAGACATAAATGGCTTTTTTATAAGATTGGAACTGGTCAGAAATATCCGTCATCATCACTTTACCACCCACTAAAGATCTACTCCTGTTCTCCATATACTAAACCACAAACTATTTCAGAGACTCACAAACGTGTTTTTCCCTTGAAGTCTGCTTCTGGCATTGCCTTTCTTTGAGTGGCAGAATACCTTCCACTTTTTTATTTGATCACTTTTTGGTCTTTGACATAAATCTTTCCCTGACATGCTTTACTCTGACAGTTCCTAATATAGCTCTGCCTAATGAGACAAATTCCAATAGCAGAAGTACTGATTGCTGGATTAACAGTTTCATATCCTTTTTCCAGAGCAAGAAATAGAAATGTTCATCATCCATTATATGCTGCTACAGTGGGAGAATGCATGACACACCTGGAAAACAGTTTCTTTTTTGCAATGAACTTAATGGATGCAAGGCCACTGCCTGAGAAAGAAAGAAAAAAGATATTGTCATGACACTACATATCTTGTTACAGTTCTCAAAAGGGGCCCCAGGGAAGAAACTGGATTAGAACTGAGATAATTTATTGCCCTAATGAGATCAACATTTATATGTTAGGATAAGTAAATATTGACTAGGTAAACATAGCCTGATAAGCAGATCAATCTGTTTCTCTCTTAGGAATACATAGGCATTAACAAGCTCCATAGTGTGCAGTATGTGAGACTTAGAGATGTGTATCCTGAAGCAGTAAAAGGCCGCTGCATAAGAACACCCCCCACACCCCCCGCCCAACCCCTTGCTCCCAATAAATAATTCAACACCACACACGCATATTAAAAAAAAGAAAGTCCCCAGCAATGAAAATGAAAGGATACCTGTTGTTTCTGGAGGATGCAAGTTCCCCGTGCAACAGGAACGGTCATTGGTGTTCATTTCATGGTCTTATAAACATTTAACTATCAATCAATGCCATCCAAAAAGCACTATTCAGAGGATCAATTTATTTCCAGATTTTCTCTGTTATTAAATAGAAAATGCAACAGACAAGGGGAGCTTTGATTTTGTATGAGAGGGCTTTTACAATCCAGATGTGCCTTTTGAAGCATGCATCTAAATCAGAGAGATATTAGAGGACATTTGGGAGCACATTTCCATGTGCATGTGGAAAGAGCAGGTGGAAACCTACAGTCTCTACCCCCTGGTCTCATAGAAAAGTTCTTGTCATGTTAGAACAAATAGGTTCTCTCTAGCTCCTTGGGTGCAGGACTCCCCTGTGAGCAGAATAAGGTAGAATGGGGAAGAAGGACAGTGTTTTTTCTGCATTTGATTTTCTAATATAAGTCCCTGGGTTTTGTGACCTCTGAAATTGCTTGAGAGATAGTACAAAATAGTGGAGGTGTTATTCCTAAAGAAGCATTGTCCTAAGGAAGCACTGAGGTCACTTTCAAAAGAGAATCCAGCTGTCTGACCTGACAAATGCTCTGTCCAAGAAATAGACAGCCATTTTGTCAAGAGCATGGACATGCCTGTGACTAAGAGAATGGTACAGTTTGTTACTTCCTCTCCTTCCCTTGTCAATGGAAACTGGTGACCAGGTAATCTTAGTTACTTTCACTTTGGAGTGCTTAGCAGTGATGGTGTAGTGTGATGTTATAGGTTGTTATGTACCCCTGAACAAAGGGTAGCAACCAATTAAAATTTGCTTGCAGAGTCACAATGACAGCCAGCCTATCAACCCCAAATGATATCCTACTACTTAAAAATCTGTCATAAAATAGCTGGGACTTAATCATCTCTGTTGTCAAATGGGTTTCATGGTGACCAGTTCTCTGGCTCTTGACTAGTCTTACAGGCATCCCTGTCCTTTGTGGAGGTGTTTAACAGGCACCTAAAATCTTCAGCACCTGTTCTAAACTACTTGTCCTGGTACCTTCTGTAGCCAGTGAAAGACAAAGGTACCTCTAGAGGGCAAATCCATCTACAGGTGGCCATGCTGGCTGGGATGCATGAGGTGCCTCTCACTGCTGACTACTGGTACAAACACAGAGGGCACTTATGTAGAGGTGCTTGTAGATTGCCAGTGTTGGGTGAGGTGCTGGAAAAGTGAGAGCTTGTGAATGCACAACCTTCCTGCATCTGCCAAGCGTGAGAAGATGGAGCAAATGGATCCTGACACCTTGCTGCTGGAGCTCCTTGCCCGGGTAGTCGGGGGGGTCCTGAACTGCGGCCGCTCCTCCAACACCCTGTGAGTGGTGCAGGCTGATGCGAAGGCTGTGTGCGAGGGGAGGGGGAAGAGAGGAGGAGGTGGCTTCCTCCTGACGCCATTTCCGAGAGGCTGAGATATATAAGTGAGCCGGTTGCTGCAGTCTGGGATCTTCAGCCAGGGAACTGGCGTAGACACGCACGGTGCTGGTCTCCCCCCAGCACCTCTCCCGGAGCTCCCACGCCAGGGACAGGCTCACCCTCTGCCCCCCTCTCCCTCCCTCCGTCGCTCGAGCACCATGAGCCGCCCCGGATTGCTCGCCGCCCTGCTCCTGGCCGTGCCGGGTAAGTGGGGTGGGCTGGGGTCTGTGTGCCCCCCCTCCCGGGACCCTCCGCCCGGCGCAGAGCGCTGCCCCCGCCCAGCTCCGCTTCCTCCCGGACCCTTCAGCACCGCGGACAGAGACCGCCCG
>NW_010253085.1:0-2887 GCF_000690775.1 Eurypyga helias | reverse complement strand
GGTGGGGGGGGTGGTGGTGGGTGTCCAGCCTGAAATCCTTCCTTGTCAAAACAAAAACTAACACTTAAAAACCACCCCACTGCACAGATGCACATTCAAGCATTCAGCATCTGCTCAATTCGCTGCCAAAATATTTCTCTGCTGTTAGCCTGTGAAAAACTCCAGCCAACACAGCAGGTAGACGGGGACCTCTGGAGTTATGACTGGCCTTGCAACCTCAGCAATATGGACTTGGCAAAAGGTCCTGACTGTAGTTTTGAATTCACAAATTCAAATTCACAAGTTCACAAAATGCGAACCACCCCAGTCACCAGACAATGCCGCTGAAGGAAGGCAGCTCAACATCACCACTGCTGGCATAATGAGGGCTAAGCGCCCTTTCTTCTGTGAAGCAAAGTGTACACACGCATGGCAAGAAAATCTCTTTGTGCTTTTCTAACACAAGGCTCCCCTATCTCTCATTTTACTGCTGCATACCAGTGGTTAACTTTGAGAAGAACAGTGTCTTCTATAAACGCACACAAGAATTACACTGATCTCCTCTGTGTCGCTGTTTCAAGTGGTATGGTTTTGAGAAAGGCCGGAAGGCTGTACGCAGAACTAGGCACTTCTTAACAAGTATACAAAACATGGCTTGGAATGTGGGAACTGTAAGACATTGGTTCTTGGCTCTAATATCCCCTCGACCCAGCAAAAGGCACAGGGTAGTTCACGGAAAAGTCTGCCCTCGAGCAGACAGCACCATTGGTTCACGTGAGGCACTGAAACAAGGGCACACAACAAAACCGGATTAAAAAATGCAGAAGAGTGGTTTAAGGCCATTACCTTTGTGCTTTGCTTCAAATCATACCCAGGTGTCAGCCATGACCATTTCCTGATGAATCATGAAATATTTAAGCCCACTTTGTCCCCTTCATTTCATGAAGTGTGATCATACTTGATCACTTTGCTGAGCTCCTGAATCATTGAAGTTCAATAAGTACCGTAGGAGAGCGTTAGCGAACGCCCACTTCCGGCTGTGTTCCCATGAGCGTTGCTGAGACGATCCAGTTGCTTTGTCCACTGGGCAGAATACATTTTGTTACTAAGTGGGTCTTGGTTATTGGTTTCATTTTTTCCTCCTGAGGCCAAGTGCAGCCAAGTTCCTTTTGGAGACACAAGTAAACCTCCCCCTCCTTCAAACTGCATATTATAAAAAAACTAAACTGCACTGAGGACCATCTCCTATGATCAGGACCAGCAAATATTTAAGAATAAAGCAGCTTCTTTCTCAAAAATGACAGACAGCCATTGCAAATTTTAATTTTCCAGGAAAACCAGAACTCTTCCGTCCCTTGCAGATCATGAGGCATACACAAATTGAATGATGACTGAACAACCTGACTTATCTTACAAAAGTATTTCACAACTTCTTGGGGAACAACCCCACTGCCATTTACCTCCTCTCACTTTCATCCCATCTGGCGGCTTGTTTCTTTCCTGATATATTACCCTTTCCTCCTCCTTCCCAGTTACATGACTGTATGAACCACACCAGGGAGCTGAACCAAATTAAGAACAATTTTTACATCTTATTTTTAACCTGGATCACTTCCTTGATCTGTCTCGTCATGCAACTGAGCAAAAATTTTACCAGAGCAACAGGAGGAGCTAAACATCGGCGTGGGAATGAGTTACGAGGTCTGCTCACATTGCGGCGTTGTTTATACGTGCTTCTGAAACCAATGGAAGTATTTCAGCAAAACCCAACGTATTTCCAAAGAACAGCTGCTGACAGAAGAGACTGCGACCATCAGCTCTATTGTTCTCTAGAAAGTAGAGCCTTTTACACTGTAGGACACAGCACGCTGAAAGAAAAACTGCATCACTTGCTTCCCTTCTTCAGCGAAAGCCTACAAAAATCACAGCTTTCACTGGAAACAGACTAAATGTAAATTTTCAGTTATGGCTACTGACAAACGAAACCAAACAGCACCCCCAAAATAATTCGGAAAGTTACCAATCGCACCAACTTCAGCTTAGATTTCTAAGCTGTATCTGCAGGAGTTCAGCTTGCTCAGGCGACTTCCACGTGAGGACAATTTTGAACTCCGTGGTCCGACTTGTGAGACATAGGTTTATTGCAAAGGCCAATTATTAATGTTTGATGTGTTTTTCTCCCTCAAAGGGGCTAATGATGCATTAAAAATAAACGGAGACCCCCCTCCTCTTTTTCTGTGTGCGTCATCTAAAGAACTCTGCTCTAATAAAATACATCAGACATCCTGGATTTCAAACACTTTTAAAAGAGTTAAAGACCTGAAATGAAAGGGTAATTCTTGAACCTCATTTACAGCTAACCTCTGCAATCATGGCAATTCATACTGAGGCAGTTTAAGCAGAACTGAGAATGTACTAACATAGGATTCTTCGCTCCAATCTTTGACAAGTTCCTTAATGCAACGATCCAGTTTCTTTCCACTATTCTGGAAGTAGGGTTACGAACCTTGTAAGGTTCACGTAAGGGTGACTTACAGGCACAGACAGCTGAAGTCAGGAAGGCTTTAAGAAACACCCAGTTTCATCAACGCTGTATCAAACGACTGAACAAAGTAAAGCTCTAACTTCGTCTGTATCAACACAAATAAGGAAACGACCGATTGCCCCAGAAGGAGGAAGGAGCAACGCTGTGACCGAAAAGCACCATAAGAGCAGTGGGTTTAACCGCACGCACGTTCATCGCCCTCGTTAAAACGTAATTTAGGCCCCTTGCAAAGAGCTGTTAAGACTCTGAGTAACGAGCTTCCCATTAGAGATCACTACGCCCACAATTACCCACAACAGGCTGCGAAATCCGCCCTTCCCCGTCCCCCACACCCACCCCCAGGCTGCAACTTCCCCTCCCGCC
>NW_010253084.1:0-7270 GCF_000690775.1 Eurypyga helias | reverse complement strand
CCCCCCCGCCCCTTTTTCCCCCCTCCTTTTATCTTGGGGTGGCCCAGCACACTGTGAAGCATGTTGACTGTTAAGCCAGTTGTCACGTAAGTTAATGGTACTGAACCAGTGACACTTAATGGTGCTAATTGCACAGGAAGGGAATTTCAGCTGCCCAGCAAACACACACAGAGGTATTTGTTAGAGTACTTCAGTGTGTCGGATTTTTTTTTTAAGCTTCCTAAGTAGAATGAGTTTAGCAATATATTTGTTGTAACAGTACACAATTCACATAATGTGCATACGTTTTTAGATGCCTGAGATGAGCTCTGTTGCCACGTCACCTATAAAGCCTGCTCAAGAGGAGCAGTCACTGACTCCTCCGGGAAAGGTGATTGCCATCAGCACCAGGAGTCCAGGTTGTGCACGAAATCAATCTGCCCTTCGCAACAACAAGACTTTTTCTCCTGGTGCTGCTTCCAGCTCCTCAGGTGAGTATTCATAAAAATTCCTTTCAAGAGATTAGACCTCATACCGTGAGGAGTACATTCCAGTAGTATGGCAGTGGGGGAATGAGTGTTCTTATTCTTAGGAACTTAACTGTTTAAGAACATTGGTACGTGTTAATTTGCTTTAGGGTTGTCCTAAATGCAGTACTACTTAAAATTTTGAAAAACAATGCAGATCAGTAACACAGTTTACAGTCCAGAGTTCTCACAAGTCACTCATACAGAAGACGTGGGCATTTGTTAGGAGCTGACTGATATAGGGTGTGCAATCTCAAGAGAATGAAGGGCAGGAGAGTATATACATGATGTAAAGTTTGTTGCTAGAATAATTACTGAAAATTTTCTGTGCCATTCTGCCATTATAGAATTTGGAATGATTATTCATTACCTTCTAATAGAAGGTACAGCTGCTATAACTTTTGAGCTCTAGCCATGCAGACCAGGAATTTAAGTTCTGTTCTTCAGTCCAGTTGTATTTGCCAGTGAACTTTTACCTGTGAAAGTGTCAGGGTCACTGGGAACAACTGTGATCCTTACGCTGTCCTTTTCACACCCGTGCTGTGAGAAGCAGTGGACCATGAGCAGCTTCACTGATGCTGTAAAACATACTTTGTGCTCTGTGCGGTTTTCGTTTTAAAATATCATTATAGCAATTTCATCTTTGTCTAAAGCTTCATTGCACTTACTTGCAGACAAGGATGTTCTTACTTAGTAAAAAGCCAATGATCTAATAGATCAAACAGATAAATTGTTACATTTTGGTGAGATACATAGGCTTGAAGGGCTTACCTTTTTTAAATCCCATTTGCAAGTAGAATCAAACTTCCTTAGTTTGTGACATCCATTTTAGGAGATTGTACTTTATGCTTCCCTGATGCCTCGAAAATCCTTTCCGAAGCATTTTAAGTAAGGGTAAGGATCATGTGCTGAGTTTACCAGACAGAAGCAGCAAGAAGATGAACAATACTTTGTATCTGATCCCCTAGAAACAGACACTTTTTACATAGAACTTCATTGACTCAAAAAATGAAATTGTCCATGTTAGTCCTTGATTTGCATCACTGAATTAAAAGTACGGTTATGTTCAACTAGCAATATGGTTTAACATATTATAATGAAGCAGATAGTCTTCAGTGCAAAGTCAGGAAGTGAAAAATACAGGCTATGTCTTCCTGCTTTTGTACCGTACCAAAGGTGGATAGGCAAGTTGGCTTCAGCTGAGCTGTTTGGCTTGAACAGAGGAGCAGTGAAAGTGTGTTCAGTACAGCAGTCTACCTAGTCAATTAGTTTAGCTTCTCAGCAGTTCTGCCTGGAGTAGTGCACTTAGCTTAGGCCTCAGGTGATGGCATTTCAGCATGTCAGACAGATACCCCCGCAGGTCTGCTACCTTCACCTTAAACTGTATTGTTTTGGTAGACAAACTGAATCCCTTTTATCCTGCTGATAAGGGTGTTCTGGATTTAAATATGATTTGATTGTGGTCTGGATTGCAGCCTTTAGTATACAGTAATTGTCAATCTTTGTATCCTCACACAGAGTGCTACTAAGTGAGTGCAGTAGTTTGTCAGAAAGCAAACCGCTAGGTTGCTTTTGATGATGAGCCTTCTAGGTGTGTTCCCTCATAGACTTTGGTCCTGAGTCTGCCTAGGTGCCAACTGCGTTTTGGTTTTCGTCTTTTGAGTTTTTTACTTAAAGATAAAATTATTTGGCCTTCATAGTAGAAAATAAAGATTAGAAGAAAGCAAGTTTTACTCAACCCAGAGGCCATTATTTCAATGCCCCAAATGTATTTCTAAGACAATTCATCTTTTGGCAGATATTTTGGTAAATTGATCCCTGCTCTTTCTTTTCTGTCACCAGAATCTGAATTGCAAGGGGGGGGTGGGTGGAGAGGTGGTGGTGGTGTTGGAGGTAGTGTAAATAAAACATAAACATTGTAGAATGAGTCTGTGTTGTATTATCTTCCCCTGCAGAAGGAATGATAGAGGTATATAGTTTGTTTAGTGGGAAGGGCCATCAAGTATTTCTGCAATCTGAATAGATAAAGTCGTTACTGGTTTATGTATGTAGTATAGATAAACAGTCCATGGGGGACTTAAAACTGGGTGCTTAAATTCTAGCTTCTTTAGTAGCATAAAATTTCATTTAACCCCCTTTTTCCAAGGATTTCTAAGGAACTGAATTTCTGCAGTGTCCTTGAGAAGCAGGTAAATGCTGACAGTTTGCAGTGGGAAAGCTGAAGTGTCAAGAGTTTCATGATTTGAGATCACAAGCAGATGTGGTAGAGCCAGAATCCCAACTGTCTTTATGATCCTTCAGTTACTAAATAGCCACTTTCTTTTTGTTTTCATTTCATTTAAATTGCTGTTAAAATCTTCTAGGTTTGAGAAACCTCCCTAGATCTCTCTTGGTGGCTGGTCCCTCAAGTTCTGGAAGCACTGACGTGGATGGTGGACTCTTTGCAGTTCCAACAACTCTGCCACCCAACAGCCGCCATGGGAAACTGTTCCTGCCTAGCAAAGAAGCAGAACTGACCTTCCGGCAGCACTTAGACACAATCAGTGTAAGTGACATGACTGAATGGAAAAAGTAGCATATTGTGCCTGAGCCAGCATCCAGTAGGTACCACGGGGGGGTTTTGTTAATCAGAAAGGGTGGGCTTCCCTAGGAAGCAGTATTTCTAGTGCTACCCAAGAATAACATTTTATTAGCTGAGATTAGTCAGATTTCGACTACATGACTGTGCTTTGAAGTGACATCACTTCATCAGATCTGAGTCTGAATGCCGTCATGCAGCCTGATGAAAAACTGGTTCACTCTCTAAGTTGCTCCAGCAAATAATATCTGCAGGTTTAGCAAAACTGATACTCATCGTATTGTGCAGCTAATGTTAATACAAGGTCATTGCTGTATTTAATTCAATACTCATTTTATTTTTATATATACAGTCTCACTAATGACTTCATAGCAAGCTGCAGTAGTTAAGTGGTGAAGTGGCTTTTTTGTGAGAAAGCTTTATGTCCATAAAACAAGAAAAAAAATGCACTACTGGTGGAAATTTTCTTTACTCTAGCAGAAAGAATATCCTACCGTTTGAAATGAGTATTTTAGTAAATAGTAACAACTTTATTGAAAAACAGAGTTTGGAGGTATAATTTATTCTGTGTCTGCGTGCTTAAAATACGTTCTAATGAGTTTTCTCTTCTTGTCCAGATGCAGTCAGACTTCTTCTTGCCAAAGCCAAGGAAGTTACGGAACAGGCACTTGAGGAAGCCGTTAGTAGTACAGGTCAGAACAATTGGTAAAATGTGAAATGCCTGTTTTGCTTTCTGAATAGATCTCAGCAATATTTGTACCTAACTGAAACAAAAACTGAATGGACATATGAAGGCACAAGCATTTTAGTGTATATTTTAACTAGCCATGTTATATTCCCTATATTAGGAATGTCAACAATAGTAGTAGTCCAGTATAGGAGGCAGTTTGGAAAAGCCCCTCATCTGAAAGCAGGTTCTGCTATTTGGGCCTGCTGGTACTGATGCACAAGCAGTGTGTTACTGGGGCATCCTGCTCTGTCCTTGTAAGAGCTGTCAGTGCTGTTGCAACAAGACCTCCCTTTTGATGCTTCTTCCTGTTTCCTGCTCACTAATGGCTGTTAAACTGGGGTGCATATAAACCTTTGTAGTGAAATAAAACATGACACTATTTGAAAGAACAATGATTTCGGGGAAAAAAGGGGACTTGCAAAGAGATTTATGGAAGAGGTAGCCTGTTGTCCTGGAACTTTGGTGGTAGACAGACATTAGACTCCCTTAGGCTACTGTGATAACAAAAAGGCACATGCTACTGTGGAACCACAGGCTTGTCATAGGGACTTGTGGCAGGTGAAGAACAAAACCAAAACAATGGAAGCTTGCTGGGGGAAAACAGAGTTAATGAGTGTCAGTGTACCCTTTTGTCTCTTCTGCTCTCTGTAAAAGTAGAAGACCTAGCAATTACATATATACTGGTTTTTGGTACTGAGATATTCTGGTCTATGCAATTCCATTTGTTTTAGGAGCTCCCAAGTACATACAGCTACCTCATTAATTCACACTTGTTTAATTGTAATGGAGGATCAGTTTGCACACAGACTAGATCCCATCCTTAAGATCACTGCCATAATTCTGTGGGAGAATTATCTGCAGGAAGGATAATCAGAAAGGAATATAGTTCTAATTAGCATTTATCAGAGAATTGTCCATGTGAAAATTTTCTCTTACAGTAGTTTACAGAGAAAACACAATTCTTATCTGTAGCTTTTTTCTCATGGTTAAACAGACCTTATTGCTGTGTCTGTTGCGTGATAGTCATGCCATGTAAATACCCTGCTTATTCAGGAAGGTATTGTGAACTTCTGTGCCTTAGAACAGAGGATAAAGTTCATCTTCTGTATTTAAATATGTTCTGGTTCACTGTTCTTTCTCACATAGAGAACACTGCTCCCCAGACCATCTGGAAATCCGTCCCAGCACGTCTGTTCCTTTTCTATCTTATCCAACTCATCCATTACAGGTAAGTTTGCATATCTTCTATTGCTTCTATGCTGCCGTGAGATGGACTGGAAAGTGTCCCTTGAAACTGCATAAAGGAATAATTTCTAAAAAGAGGAAAATAGCCTTTCAGAACCGCAGTCATTTACCAGTTGCTTGAGTCACTTCCTACAGGATGATGGGATTGTCCTCCTGGATCATTATTAAGCAAGTTATTATTAAGATGGAAATGGAAGAAAAAAATTTCTCAGTATTGACAGCAGGGAAGAATGAGGAGTTCTCTATAAGGAGACAAAATTTTGGGATAAATTACTTATATAAGAATTTTTTTTCTGTAGGGTGTAATCATCTATCTAGATATTATAGTGGACATTTCCTAGTACCTGGGATAGTGTTTAAAGTTCATACAGTCTAATCCATATATTGCCCTTCTGTCCTTTTTTGCTGAGACACTCTGGAGTACTGTGGTAGGTGGTTATCCACCATATTGGCTTAAATCTCAAAGTCAACATGAGACCTTAAAGTGTATCTTCATTGAATTACTTTGAAATTGAAAGCAGCTTCAGTAACACAGCAACACTTACTGTTGCATTTTTATGATAAGGCCTGTGTTATTAGCCAAATCTGTATTATCTCCACTATTTGCATTCCCTGACCTTGCTACTGCTTGGAATTTGTTTGCTTCCATTGAACTGTGTTGTGCTCTGCTTTAAAGAAGTTAGATTTCATTTGTTTGAGAGGTGTTTAATCCTTCACCCTAGGGAGAGGTTCATTTCGGCCAATCCAGTCCTCACTGACTAAAGCTGCTGTTTCTCGTCCAATTGTGCCCAAAGTTCTTCCAACACAGGCTACCAACCATCTGTCTAGTAAGTCTTTTCTTAGAATGAGAATCCCGGGCTGCTGTGGTCTGCATGGCGTTACATTGTTGGTTTCTGTTTCGTAGGTAAACTCCTTAGTGCCTTTGGAAGTCAAAGAAAACAGCTGTGTTAGTAATACCTGACTCTCTCTGGCCTTGTGTGACTGCAGGAAGGGAGCAGGCAGTGGTGGGACAGTCTGAACTAGGTCCCTTCTCTGTGTCTGACCTGCAGGCAAAGCGAGGGGTTAGAACATGTAACCAGATTGAACGCTGTTGTGATGTTTTGTTGTAAGACCACTTTGGAAAGGGGGTGTGACGTATTCGGAAGAAACTTATTTATAAATAGCTTATCTACTAATGAAGGATTATGAATTCTACCAGAAATAAAACATGCTGGTGTGTACCCCAAGCAAATACTGTCTTGCAGCAGAAGGTCCCATAATGGCTAGTGAGATAACAGCAATGACTACTGCTGTTTTACTTAGAGGATTCTCTGTGGTGGGAAGACAGTCAGATGTTTTAAGTGGATGAGGTTGACACTGCAACAGAGTAAGTTTTTTATATTGAGTCTACATGGCTGCTAGAAGCAAGATAAGAAAATAAGGCTATGTTGTTTTACAGCCCTTCTACTAAACTGTAGGAAATTTCTAGAGATGGCATAACCAAATACTTAAAGATGTGCAGCACAAAAAAGAAAAAAAAAAAAAGAGGAAAGGGCAGGGGAGTGGAACAGGGATGGTTCTCTAAACTGTTTTGATACACCTGATAACGTGTTGGTACCAGGCAGAAAAATTAAATGTTTTAGCTGAAAGAAATGTTACACTTTGAAGAGGAACAACTATGATATAACTGATCAGATAATTACCATTTTTGCTTTTTGCATGTGTTAGGTTTTGACTCTGGGTGATTTTAAAAAAAAAAAAATCTTTTACATGAGTCACAACAGAGTCATTGCCTGAAGAAAAGTCTAGTAATGTTTTTTTGGGTTTTTTTTGCTTTTTTGTTTCACTTAAGGTGCTATCGACTTGGCAGCTAAAAGTGCTGGTATTATTCCTGGCAGCCCTGTGCCTGTCCTGGATGCAGATGGTTTGTCAGGTGTATCTCCATTGTCGCCAGACAGAGTGACCACGATGGTAACAGGGCAGGAGTCAACAGTAGTGCATCAGAACGGCGGTTCCGTCGCCACTGCAGAGGTCAGAGTCTCCTGAGCATGCTTTTTAAAGTACTTAAGGGTCTTGCTCCTTTGTTGTGTAAAAAAAGCTATGTTCATAATGACTTTTCAGTGAGCTTTGTCTTGGAGCTTGCTGTTAGAAACTGTTATCATGGTAAACCATAGTATGTTTTTCAGAGTGGAGGGGTCAAATCATATAATCACAGCATGGTTTGAGTTGGAA
>NW_010253083.1:258-5491 GCF_000690775.1 Eurypyga helias | reverse complement strand
TATGATTCTATGATTCTATGTCTAGTTTCGCCTAGATTTCCTCCCTCTACCAGCATGTTTCTGCAGGGGAAGATGCTGATTCTCATTTATTAACTCTTAAAAGATGAACCTAGGTTATTTATTGCACATTAAGTTAACTTTGAGTGGCATTTGATTGCTAATATATTAATTTTCAGAAGCTATAGTTTATAGAAGTATAGTCGGTGTTTGTGGGATTCTTATGCTGGACACCTGCACTTCTAAACCAGCAGAATTTAATATGTGTGCAATTGTTCTGTTACTTCCCTTCTCAGTAGTGACTGATAGGCATATATGAAAACAAGGGAACAGCCAAGTTAAAACACTTTTATATGTTTCCATGAAAATTACGGTTTCTCATCACAAAACACTCAGCTTCTAGTTGCAAATGTTGTTTGCTTTTTGTAGGACTGTTGGCTCTTTGCTGTGCTTTCTAGTACATAAAGGAGAAGAACGACAGGCTGGTATTTAAAATATTTGTATGCTTACTTAAATCTCTGTGCGGGAATTTATTTTAAAATTAAATGTATTATACTGCCTACTCGTAAAAGATACAGCTAAAATAACAATTCTTGCAATGAAGAAAATAGTTTTTAAAACTGCACACTGCTGGTAAAACCTGTTCAGTGCCTGTTCAAAAAAATCAGAATTCTTAAATTCTTCCTGGGGTACCATTTATTTAAACAATATTAGAAGATGCGACTTTTTTACTACCGGGCAGAGTGATTTATCAGAGTTTCTCATCAGCGCCCTTGTGATGGTGCTCCTAGCCAGAGTATCAATGCCTAACTCTCTCACTTGCTTGCCAGCCACAGGCTGTATCATGCTGTTAATCCCGTGCCGAGCTCCTGTACTGGCTCTGGCTCTCTTGAGGAGCTCAGGTTTGGGCTCCCTGGACAAGCCCAGTGCTGCTGGACAAGTTTAAAAATCTGTGGCACACTGCAGCAACAGGGGTCTCAACGGTTGTAATGCCATGTAAATGATAGATCAAACCTAATTGCTTCTAAATGCAGTTCCGATCTATTCTGGGCACTTGATGCAGTGAATTGCCTTTGTATGGCTAACTTGTCCATAACACTATGTAAAAAAGCATCTGTGTATACAGTAGGAAGCGTGTGTGTTTTTCATATGGAATCTTGCTCATCAGGCTGAATACCAAGAAAGGTATTTCCGTTTTCAGGCAGTTATGATGGCAGGGATCAGGGTGCAAACTGCACTATTATACGTAACACAAAAAAGGCAGAGTGAAGAACTACGAGGTGGGTAGCTTGTACAGAAAAGCTCCACCCGACTCAGTGGGGCACTAATACTTTGGCTTGTTCTAGGTAGAAGTAATGTGAGTGTAATGTATATCTTGAAACAAGGGTTGACAGTGTTCAGCATTCGTAGGCTTCTGAGAGGAGTAGAGGACTTGCTTTGTATACTTACAGGGAGACGTTATTTTACCTTTGATGTGCTACCTCTAAAGGGCAAAAGATCTGCAGAGGAATAATGCTGAGATTCAGTTGAAACAGAACTACTTGATATTGTGGGCTGGAGGCCAGCAACCACCATCTTTTCCATCATGTCTGTGGGTGGAAAAAGGCAGGTCCAAAAATGTTTGCTGTCGCTTGTAGCAGCTTTTCTGGTAATGGAGGGCAGAAGTTTTCTTGCAGAACTTTGACAAGTATTAAATGGATAAATAGCATTTGAATTCCTCTTGTGATCCAGTACCAGGCTTTATAACTGAAAAAAATATTTGCATGTTTTTGTCTTACATAGTTTAAATTCCAGTTGAATATTCTGTTGAAGTATGTGGTAAAATCACTTGCAGAATGGCTGTTTTAAGGCATCAGAGCCACCAACATGCTTTACTGAAAAGCAGGAGAAAGGTGGATTGAACTTGAACTACTCTGTGCTCTCTGAACATGGAGATGCACAGGTCTGGCATAACATTCAAGAGCATATTTTTTAACTAAGACACTACCTGATGATTTTTTTTGGTGGTTTTGTTTCATTGGTTTTGGTTTTTTTTTTTTTTGCTTGTCCAGCCTGGGGTCACACCATATTTCTGAACGTGTTTGGTGGCTCAAAATGATTTCATAATACCTCTAGGAAACAAAAAAACTGCATGAAAGAGTAAAGGATATTGAAATGTGTATGGTCATATTAGTGGAACAGAAATTAGTCTCAAAGCTGTTTCTGTAGAAAGATGCTATTGATAATGACTTTAAAGAAATACTTGTCAGGAGTTCTAACAAATACCTCTGAATGTATAAAGCTGAAGAGCTTTCACTTATAAAAGAACAACATGCCCTTGCAATATTTTTTGAACCAGTGTTGTGCCTCTGTGAGAAGGTGAACTTTTGCTTGGGGAAATAAGTAGACATTAATAGGTTAAGGGTTGTTTGTGGTTTTTTTTTTTTTTGTTAGTTTGTTTTTTTTTTTTAAGATAGATCCAATGCCCAGCCTTTTCCAGCCAATATCTGGTTGCTGGCTTCCATTAGGGGACCCCTTAAAAAGCAGAGGTGCTGCTTAGGGTCCAGGACCTGCATGTGGTGTGTGCTCGCTTGCTGTGGTCTCTGCTCTTCCAGGGCTTGGGGCTGTTACGCTGCCCATCGCCCGAGCATGCCCTGTGCTCCAGAGGCTCCCATGTGCCGCAGACAGTGTGTGGGGGAACGTCCAGCAACCTGCTGTCCCATGGGAAGGCTGGTGAGCAGATGGAGGTAGGTGTCTATTGCCACTGGATAACCACGTATGACATCGCTATTGGAGTTCTTGGGAAATGGGAATGTGGAAGGATTTTGGTGTGTTGGAAGACTGAAGGCCAAAAGTATTTATGCTAGCTGTTGCCTAAATTAAGTAGCTGTCCAGAGGATGGAAGTACAGTTAACTGGCCTTGCACACAAAAAAACCCCCAAAACCAAATGAACAAAATTAAACTTCAGTCATCTCAAAGATAATGAACCATGGCAAGGAATAAAGACAAAAAACTAATGATGAGAGTAAAATGTAGACAGTATACACATAATGCATTTTGAGAGGGGGGAAAAAAATCCCAGAAAGTGTGTTTCGTAACCATACTTTTTGCTTAGCCTTTTGTTTAAAATACAATCTTAAAAGAAATTTGTGTGCTACACTGGGGTCAGAAAATATTATTCTTGTGAGTTCTGCTACATTATGTGCAAGTCCCTTATTTGTTTTGATGCTGCTGTTGTCAAGGTTATGCTTCTTAGAGCCACAAAGGTCTGGTCTCATCTGTTTTATAATTCCTGTACTGTTAAGACTTTAACAACCTGAGTGTCAAAAAGCTTTATTTGTTTGCGTGGCTGTCACTAACTTGTCTGAAGTGTCTTTTAAGTTAAGTGTGTGCTTTCTGTGAGTATTGCGAACACTCCCGTTTGCATCAGTGAATTTTACAGGATAGTAAAGCCAAATTATTAAAATAGGTAAGGCTTTTTTTCTGCCCTCTTCAGTTGGGCCAGGTTTTAGCCTATTTCTATAGAGTATTGATGTGCTGTCTTCTCAGCAAAAAGTATTTTACCCATAACATAGTCTATTCGCTAATTAATTACAGCTAGGTTAATAGAAGCAGCAATATAGTGATGCAATTGCACATCCATATTTGAAGAATAAGAGTATTTCAGGAAGCTTGACTTTTCAGACTACTTTTTTTTTTTGTTTAGACTGATCTTTGTGTGAGAACTAGTGCACTAGCTTCCTTAATAAAAAGGCAACTATGATATAAATGTGTTCTCTACCTTGTGGTTTTGGCCTCTTCAGTTTCCTCTGTGTAAGTATGGGCGGGTAACAGCCTTTTAGTCCTCTTAAGGATATTAGCTGTTATTGTTCTTTAGTGCTATCCCTCGCTATAATGCTTCCCTAGATACATCTTATTTTTTTTTAATATTGGAAACCGCTTACAGCTGACTGCAAATGCTGTGAGGTATTTGTGTGTCAATCGCTGTGAAGCAACTCCAACCAAGTTCTTTGGGTGCCTTTGGCAGGCTTGTGCAAACACACCAAGACCAGTCCTTGAACCTAAATCAAACAAGGTAGCCCAGCAACAGTACAACTCCGGAGGGTGGCTGGAAGCGCTGGGTCCTGCCCTTGGCACAGGGGAGGTGGGAAGGAACAAGGCTGTCCTGCACAGCCGTGCCCTGGATTACAACCCGCTTCCCAGCTGGGGCAAGTTGGAGGTGACTCCAGGGGAGCTTGCGGTCTTCAAGTTGGACCTAGGTGGTTCGGTTCCAGTTTTACAAGACTTGCATAGCTCAAACCTCATAGGAGCAAAGACCAAACTATTTTAATGGGAGGGTGAATTTCAGAAACCCACCCCTAACGAAAACACCTATGTGCAGGCATGCACACACTCTTTACCAATACTGCCTGGTTCATACGCATGGAGCAGTGTTTTTCTGTGGATTCTGTAGCTGTCTGCCATTTTAAGTTGAGGTGGTATTTTGCACCTGCTGTGTGTGAATGCCTGTTCTTCAGGAAACTGAACGTATTGGTTGGATGCTGCACTTAAAGTCTGTTCTTAAAATGGTAGTTATGAATTATTTTAGTATTTGCTTCAGACTTGATTGTTAAATGTTTCCACACTGGAAAGTTTATTTTTTTCACCTATAAAATTATTTCCAAACAAACTACATGAGTGTACATGAGAACAAAAGTTAATATCTGACACAAGTAAGTTGGTCACATAAACTGTGAATTATTTTTGTTTTCATTATCCTTTCTACTGACTGGAAACTAAATAGAAACAAACTGGTTACTATGAAACAGATCCAGGTTATATTAGTTCTTTGAATTTTTGATATAATAAAGGTAGAGTTAAACAACCAGTGCAGATCTTGCAGGCTTTGTAACAGAATTCGAGTTGTATTAGTCTACTAATCTAAGCCTGCAGGGATGTTTCCCTGCAATTCTGTCTTGCCTCAACTGCAGTTTTAGAGGAGCTGAAATACATATCAATCTGCAAGTAGTCTATACTTTAAGTGTACAGTCAAAATTATCCATGTTTCAAGTGGAATATTTAACTTCTTTTGTGCTTGGGTAGTTTAAATCTGGGAAGTTGCCAATTTTTGGTTCTAGACAATGGAAAACTTTTGTTTTGGTTTTAGTTTCTTCCTTTATGGTCTGTCCTGAAGTCTAAATAATAGTGACTTCATACAATTGTAGAATGGTTTGGTTTGGAAGGGACCTTAAAGACCTTATAGTTTGAAACCCCCTG
>NW_010253083.1:0-222 GCF_000690775.1 Eurypyga helias | reverse complement strand
CTAGACCAGGTTGATCAAAGCCTCATCCAGCCTGGCCTTGAACACTTCCAGGGATGGGGCATCCACAGCTTCTCTGGATGTCCTGTTCCAGTGCTTCACCACCCTCTCCAGGAAGAACTTCCTCCTGCTATCCAACCTAATCTACCTTCTTTCATTTTAAACCTGTTACCCCTTGTCCTGTCACTACAGGCTCTTGTAAAAAGTCCCCCCCAGCTTCCTTGT
>NW_010253082.1:0-3410 GCF_000690775.1 Eurypyga helias | reverse complement strand
GAGTTAACTCCTTCCTGGCTGAACCAGCACAGAGGCTTAGTTACTGCTCATTAAAGTGTCTTAGAGCAGCTGGCTGTGGCAATTTTGTCAGTTGAATACTGCTTAAGAGCTTCTCTAGTTAATGGTGTCTGAGACATTAATTGCAAGTGGTGACCGATCAGATTCCTTTGCCTCGCTGAGAAAAGAGAACTTACTGCATCTGTGTGGTCCATTTGAACTGTACGTAGTACTGAGGTACAGGGTTGGCACGTTATGTTACTAGGAAAGTGCCTTCAGCGGAGAGGGGAATGTGTGTGCTTAAACTAAGAATGCTGAAGAATAACTAAAAAGGGTCAAAACACCTTAGTAAAAAACTTGGTAACTGGGAATATCAGGCAGGCGAGACTGCGGGAGCTGAGCTTTCAGCTCTGGTTGCACTTTTTCTTGTGAAAACAGGTCTGGGGGTGCGCGCAGCCTCTGGGCCCAAACCGGAATCTGTAGCCCCAGCATAGCTGTGTCATTAAGATTGTTCTCCCGTAGTGTTCGCGACACTCCTTTTCCCTGCAGAGCCGTCACAGGCACGTGTGTGCAGCCACACAAAAATAAACCTAAGACATGCGCGTGTGTGTGTTGAAAGTGAACGCTGAGCTGGGTCACTGGATCATCGACTGAATGTGAAGCATGGTTGTCTTTGCAGAAAAAGATGCATTTCGGTCGCGTAACAGGCGTGGAGTTAGAGCTTTTCTCCTCAAGTACCATGTGCTGGGCAAGTATGGAGCAGTCTGTGCTTGGAGCAGGGAAACCTGCAGTCTTTGGAAGAAGTCACAACTGTTCCACTTCGGCTCTCACTTAAGAGTTTAATATGAAATACATTAAATCTTCAGCTGGGCTTTGCAAAAAAACACCTTTTTGAAGATGCAACTGCTGTGTAGCTGCGTCTTCGGAGCAGCTTTAGATGCTGAATCACGTTTAATGGAGACAAACAAGCGCTGAGCCAAGTAACGTTCTTGCTCCCCTGCTCGTAGCCTGAATGTCCCTTTTCTGTGTCCTGTTGTCTCTACAGGGTTTCACAGCGAGTCAACGCGACTCTGTAAGCTGGGCTCTGCCTTTAGCAACGGTAGTTCACAGGCTCATGGAACGGTTTGGGTTGGAAGGGACCTTAAAGACCATCTAGTTCCAACCCCCCTGCCATGGGCAGGGACACCTTCCACTAGACCAGGTTGCTCAAAGCCACATCCAGCCTGGACTTGAACACTTCCAGGGATGGGGCATCCACAGCTTCTCTGGGCAACTGAGACAGTTCCTCTGTCTCGATTCATACAGGAGTTCCTGTTCCAGTGAAGGACACTGGGTTTGGCATAAGGTAACTGAGTAAGCAGCAGAGCTTTGCCAGAAGGTAGAAAAGCAGCAGAGGTACGGACTCAGGTCTTTTCGAGCAAAAGCAAGTTGACGTACTATGATCCGGGAATTCTATGGTGGTTAGTGGTTTGGTTATATTTCTGTTACTTATGGATTGAATGCTGTTTTCAAGTGTTTTCCTGGCTCTAGCAAAGGCTCTGGACCTTGGAAGCCATTGTGGGAAAAATAAAACCTACTAACCTTTCCAATGAAGTTTCCACGGAAGTGAGAGAAGACCGTAGGCTGGGAAAGGTGTGATCAGTGGGAGGCAGGGAAGGAACCTTCAAGTAAGGGGGAAGAAAACCCAATAAAATTGAGGAAACAAACTTCTGATTATTATTTTTAATTTTACACAATTCATGTTTACAATCGTCACTATTCAGTATTTTGTATAAAAGCAAATACAATATGCAGTATTTTCAAATGAGACACAAATGTATATCGAACTACTTAATATTACAAGATCATATGAAGCTTTATCTTAAAAATACCTTCAGCAAAATAAACTCCCATTCTGTCAATCCAAGTTAAAAAAATATGATTAGAAATATACAATTTAAAAATAATCAGGATGAACAGTACTGATTAGTCAAGAAATTTAAGATCTTGATCGTCTGTACATGAGTTTATGCAAGACAAACAGTCTGCAAACCATTCATATAAAAACTGCAGTGCAACAAACTAGTGAACGTCACATTTTTCTCTCCCCCCTCCCCCCCATTTTAATGCAGGAGTCTACAAATACTGTTGTTGTTGGGGGTTTTTTTAAGCAGCAGCACTTCCTCTGTTGTCATACTGGGGCAAAGAGACAAGGTCTGGGTTAAGATTCGAGTTAAGTTACTGATGCTCTAATGGAAGCTAGCAGTCTGACCCAAGATATTACAGCTTTTGGGTACGTTGTGTACTTTTGTATCGGAGATCAAGGGAGAATCCATGCCTCACACGTTTGAAAGAGGGGAAAGAACTTGTAAGGAAACACTCCTAATGGATGACAGCAGAAGGAACTTCCTTCGGCTGCCCTGGGGTACAGCCGCGATGCAGCTGCCACCACCCGTCCCACTTTGGCACCCGATGCTTCACAGTTCAAAAAGCTTACGGAAGCCGAGGATGCCCTCGCCCATGCCCACCCTTTGTTCCCGTACTTAAGACAGCTTTGGTATGGTACAATAACGCTAGGCAAAGTACTAAAAATTCAGAAGAGCAAACTAAACAACACAGTTAGATGGGACACAATGAGGTAATGAGTTAGTTTTCCAGATAAGGCTGCTTGGAGAATTCAAACGTAAAATCCCTTTTGACATTTATGTGCTTCTCACCAAGATCACAGGGTAGTGGGCAAGGGGTATCCTCAAACACATTCATGCCAAACACCCAGTTTTGGTTTTGCTAGCGTTGCTATTGAGTGTGTCTGTGCACTTGTTACATGCAAATTCACTTCTGATGAACCTGAAAGTGCTAATGACTCTGCTGGTTTCGCTGAAAAAGGCAAATTCCAATTTGGAAGGGGTGTGAAACAGACCGATTACCTGTAGGTTAAAACGAAGACGCTGAAAGAGGAAGCTCAGCTGCGAGAAGGGCGAAGGCAAACACAATAAATCCTTCTTGACCCTGACCCTCTCACCTCACTCGTTTCATCCCTTCGGCCTTCCAGGGTAAGAATTTTCTTCAAAAATAAACACAGATCCATACTTGCACAATATACCTACTATTGTGCTTACCTGTACTTCAGCCTTTGGGCAAGTGGCTTACTTAAAAAGGGAAGAAATTTTAATCCTGTATTGGGGTGGATTCTGTCCCTCACTTTCTGGAGCTTTCCACCTAGATTAAAGGGCGTGGGTGTGAAGATTAAGAGCATTTGAGCCTCAACGGGCCTTTATCTTGCACCACACAAACCTCTTCAGTTTTCTCCATATCTGTATTTTCAGCTTTTGACGACCCAAACTCAAAGACGCTCCCTGTAAGCGTGCCTGTACTTCACATCCTGCTTCCCCTCCAATTCCTGATGCTCTAGCCACAAAATGTTTTCCAGCCAG
>NW_010253081.1:2191-6978 GCF_000690775.1 Eurypyga helias | reverse complement strand
AGGAAGCGGGCGGTATGATGAAGCGGCGTTCCGTCGTTTGGTGTCACCCCGAGCAGACCGGCGTTACCGCGAGCGTACGCTTTATAAAAGGCAGGCGTGCTTGATTTCTGACCTCCGCAGGCACTCAGGGGCTGGGCATTCACCACGGCGGTACGGTTAATTCTGCCAACCAGAGGGTTATTTACCAGCCCAGGCTGCCAGCCTGCGGGCGCCCCAGACGACCCCACCGCAGCTGGGGTGCCGGCGCGGCTGACGCTCCTGCTCCGTAGGCCCGAGCTGAGGTGAGGACCCCTCACGTCAGGACTGGGGGCTGGAGTCTCCATACACCTTCTCAGAGTTACAGCTGCTCTCCCCAGGGCAGGCCCGAAGAGAAGTAACCGAGAACTGAACAACTGACAGGAAAGCAGTGTGAGCAGCAAACAGGCAGTGGACAACCCGTGGTGTTCTCAGCTTCGAAACATAGCCAGGCTCTTGGAGCATGTGGTTAAGACGGGAACAGGCGAATCGCAGCGTAGTAAGAACTCAGCAAAACAGTGATCATCGTCTATTTCTGTTCCAGACTTCTTACACAACCCTGAGAAGCTGACTGGTCAGGCTTTGCTTAATTTCCACATCTGCGAATTTGACTCAAAGCATGAAAGAGAATCTGAGGTTTAATTTTAAAGTGAAACTGCCTTGCAAAGAGAGGTTGGCGAAGGCAACCTCCAAGTATGGTGGGAGGGTACAAGCGTCTGTACCCCCACATCAGCGTGTCTGCCAGAGCAACAAGCGTTCTCTGCCTGGGGAATGCCATCAATTCACTGCTCCATGCAGGGCTGTTCATGCCAACACGGTTATCACAGGCACAAATAAATCCCGGCTGTGCACTGAAGAAAAGAGCAGAGCTCTGTCATGCCCTTCCCAACCAGTTACTCAGAGCACCGGGGAGCTCTGACTTGGCTTTATAAGTGAAACGTTCGTCACCAGGAAGGCTTGGACTTTCCCGCTGTGTTGCTGGCACACATTAAAGCAGGCTAATAGCAAAACGATGAGCAGATGTTACTGCATGAAAAGCACTGTCACTCTGAAACTACCCATGCATTTAGAATAAGCTTTGCCCACCAAATACATATTTTGGAATCTGAAAAGGCTGTTGCGTTCCGCTAATCTGATTTACTGGCCAGAAATCTTCAACCAGTAATTCCTGCCTCAAACTGCTCCGTTTGGCAGGGTAAAGGGTGCCTCTTTGAAGAGATGCTAATTCTGATTTAGGGCTTTCAAGTAACACAGAATCTGTAGCATCAGTAGAGAAAGGCAGGATGCTTTGGCCTGTCTTTGTGTAAGGAATTTTACGAACAGAGTTAATGAATTGTGCGGAGTGAAGGCAAGGAGTGGCCTCGTGGTAAGTAGGACAGCAAAGGAGGACTCGCAGGTGTTAGACCTCTACGTGCATCTACTTCACTCGTTTCTGCATGGATTATTGTAACAGAGGCAGAGGTTCTCACTGCCCTCCTTCACTGTAGGAATTACTGCCTCTACAGAGAACTCAGCAGGTGTTAGTGGGGAAGCAGAAAGCCTTTGGGTGTGAATCAGGGAAATAATAACCAGGAACGCTCAAGGACTCTCTGCTTCCTCTGTACTCACACCGTATGATCAGCTCAGTGTATTTTAGGGTAAAAGTATTAGGAATTGTGCTGTTCCATTCACACCTGAAATGAAGCTGCAACTTGGAATGATGCTTTTTATAATTTCAAGATTTTTCTCAGTAATTGAAGGATTTTGTTTCTGCCAGCTGGCAAAAAAGTACAAAAAGTCTGCATTGAGTGAGAAGGAGAAATCTACCACTTGGATGTTTTTCAGGTGAAATGAAAACCAGAAAATCTTTCCAAATGTAAATTGGGAAAGAAAACAAAACCAGATTGTCACACATCAGGGTGTCCACTTACATGAAACAAGTTCATTTTTATAGTGTAAATTTAGACTATATGCCTGTTAAAGTACCAAAGGTGCAAAATTGCTTTTTAAGTAAATGTGTATTTTGCTTGAGCCTAACAATCAGACACCAGTCGAAAACATGGGTATGGGAAGGAGGGGAAATGTCTGTGCATGCACGTGTTCTGGAAACCACTACTCAGACCCAAACTGGACCTCTTACACAGCCAATGACCTAACTGCTGCGATGCTTACTGGAATAGTTTCCTGTGGAAAAGGTATTCCAGTAAAGTGGAACTCTATGCAAAGGTGCGATCAGCCAGTACAAATAATTATTTTCCACCTGTGAGTTTTACTTGTGTGTGACTGCAAGAGCACCCCTGTCTCAGTCTAGGTGGCTGCAGGCCATGATAAACTCATGACTTCCACAGTTGTTTTTTTTTTTTTCCTAAGTACACACCAGGTCCTTGATCATGGATCACTTCTCCCCAGATCCTCCTAGTTAGCCAAGGCCTTACAGACCCTTTGGACATCTTTTAAAGGCCAGTGTATCTAAGAATCACACCAGGACCAGCAGCCACAGCACAGTATAGCTCAGCCACAGACCTGACAAAAAGCAGGTGGGAATAGCTCTCGTGGAGACGAAGGTGCGCCACGAGCAGTCGCAGCATCCCAGAGGTGGGTCAGTGCTTGGCTCGATGCAGGAAACCCAAGGGCAGGGCCCATTCCAGCATTTGCCAGTGGCACCAGGAGCGGAGTTCTTAGCTGCTACACTTGACTAATTTGCCTCCCCGGTTGCTACTTTGCCTAAAATTAAATAAATAAGCCAGCACATCACAATAATGGCTGCAGAGAGTCCAATGACAGAAGAAAAAGTAATTTTTATGCCATTTTTTAATGCTTGAGCTTTCAAGATCTAAGTTTTTAAGCTACTGTCAGCCCCTCTAGGGGATGGAGACTACATTTCCCAGCAGCAGCTTTTGGAAAAGCATCAGTTGGCTTGGGATCTACTAACAGACTTACATACCATAGCATTTGTCACTGCTGTAATGGGGTGATCACCTTCAAGACTGCGTGTGGAGGAGCAGGGAAGCACACAGAGCAACCGCGATAGCCGAGCGCCCTGAATGATCTCCCAGTGCAAGGTGACAGTAACCGGAAACTCCAAATCCGGAGGGGGCAGAACAGAGATTGTCAGTGCATGTGGGGCCAGGCACACACATGTAACTGGCCCTTCCAGAATATCAGGTTGGTCATAATGCTAAATGGTGGTGTCTCCCACTATGCCTTTATCAGTGTTCCATAATTCACAGTAATCTTTTCTAGCTGGTGGTAGTTGTTAAAAAATAATAATAAATAATAAAAAAAAGCAAAAAAGTCCACATGCTTAAGTAGTCAAATTTGGTTAGATTCTGATCAAATTAAATGCTTAAAATCACTCCTCGGGCTAAAGCAGTTCATAGCATTTGAAGACTTTAGTATTAAAAAACCCAAAAGGCTGTATTTCCAGGCAGAATTGAGTTAAAAAAGAATAAATTCTTTTGAGAATGCTAGTTTAATAAACTGGTTGCTTAGTGGGTTTTTTTCACGCTAAAGTTAATTCAGAGCAGATTAAAATTTGCATTGTCTATTAAGGAAATGCACCGACTCAACTGTTCCGAGTAGGTTAGTTTTCATAACCCAAGTCCAGAAGAGCACCATCACGCAGCTTTGCGCTGAACTCCCCAGGCGCTGCACCTGCATGCTCTTCGTCGATCCTTTTTAGTGCGATACCACGTCATGCCAGTTCTACACGTCATTCGTTCTGACCTCTTGGCAACTGTGGGCAGCAGAGCTTTTCATTCATTAAATTGAGTCCTTATGACACGATGTCTCAGATTTCTTAGTCACAGGCAACAGCTTTACCTCACAAATAAGCGGCTTAGACATGTAACTGGCGTGGCACTAAGGAAACACTGTGCTAGGAGAAAAGGAGGCAGCAGCCCTCGCCGGCACACGTACGCTTTTCTGACACGCAGGTAACCAGCCAGTGACAGGGATGCTGGTGCTGCCGTGAAGCACTGTTACTGGAGTTAAGGAGCGACGGAAGCTGGCGTGTCGCCGAGTTACCAAGTAAGGTGTGTAACATAAAGGGTCTTATTTACTAAGTTCTACAATAATTCGAAGCTTAGCATGAGAGGCTGCCCGGTTCTCCAACCTGACAAGGAGCCTCAAGCTGGCAGTGATGCTTCTGGGAGAGACAAGGCGTTAGGTTAAGGTCAGACAGCTGTTCCCACTTCTGACTTCTGACTTACTCTGCTTTGTTTCCATCAGATGCTGCCTCTAACGGCATAGAAAAACGATCCGGTTGTAGATCAGCATTTCAACACCTGCAGTTCAGTCTGATAGATTAAAATCGGTTCCTACCATCATCCATAAGGATATACCACAGTATGGTGGCACTGTCTTTCTGCACTGTTGACTTCCTGAGGATGCTGATGTGAGGAAACCAAAGGAAGTTTGCGAACACATGGGTAACTTTCAAGCAGCACGAAAAAGACAGTTTTACATTTGTCAGCCCAGCAGTAGACTTCTTCAGAACTGACAGATTGCAATACTTTGTTAATTATCTGTTCATTTTGCCAGTGAACTTTTCCCTTAAGAAAACCCCCACACCAAACAATCAAGACAGATTCATTCAGGGGTGGCAAATCCATGCGGGGTACCTGCCTACCCCCCGTCCCCAAGCGGAGATTTCCCAAAACCAAAGCCCGTAGCTGTGGTCACAGTCAGCTTAGTGCAACTGTCAGTGTCCCTGATGAAGTGGCACGAATCTCCTGTAGCAGGAATAAAACATGTTTCCACTGATGCTTTCTAATTAAGAGCGAAATGCACCC
>NW_010253081.1:0-2141 GCF_000690775.1 Eurypyga helias | reverse complement strand
GAAGGTTTCTGGGCACAATTTGAGCCGACGGGACTAGAGGAAAGGGTGACAGCACTGATGACCTCTGCACTGACCACACAAAGAGCCTCTCAGAAAATCCTCGTGCAGGACCTGCCTACCTGAGGAGTTGATTCATCAGAGGGAAAAGACAGAAGCCCCCCTCCCTCCCCTCTCCCAAATCTCCTGTCCTTTTATTTGAAAGAATGAGTTTCTAAAAGGAAATAAATACAAGTTTTCTGAATAATTTGCTCAAAAAAGAAGAAAAAAGAAAATACTAGAATTGAACACAGAGATGATATGAGGCTGGTTAAATAGCATCAAAACTGAGATTTTATTCCAGCTCTCCATGGAGAAGCTTGAAAATGAGAAATTGGCATTATATGGTGAACAGTTTTTCCAAGTGGAGTTCTTAAGCTAGCGAGAACAGAGCTGCTTCTGGAGCCTTCCTGGTAGTAGTGGTGGGCTACAGGAGGAACAAATATAATTCTCAGAAGGTCTTTGAGAAAATTACAGCCAACAGAAGGTTCTCCTTGGCAGTGCTGCACTTCAGAGCCAAAAAAGAGTCTGCAGCCATGCATGTCTTGTCCCCAGCCTCTCAGCACTAGTAGGTATCAGCAAGGTGTATCTCAAAACACGGCTTTCCAAAGTGTTCAAAGCACGCAGTTTAGCTCTCCAACAAGTTTCTGTAATCTCGACCTGACGAGCAAAATCCAAACCTACCCTTCTTTTATGCTGTGATTTTATTACAGCCATGCGGAGAGAATACCTCACCTTGGAGAAAAGTTGAGAGAGTTGAGTATGAAATGCAAGGGGGAACCGAGGGATTCAAAGAAAAGCAGGCCTAACTATAGCCCTTTTTGTAATGAACCCTCCTTCCTTCTGAGAAGCAAGGAAGTATTGAGAGGTCACAGGTGAAACCTGCTCTGTAAAGGAATCATGACAGAGAGCACATGGAGCATAAACACTTGTGCATCAGAAGAAATGGCTGAGTAGGAGTTAAGCAAACAGTATACATGTAGCAATCCAAGTGAACAGGAACGGTCAGAAAGGCCAAGAACTAACTCAGGTAAAAGCAAGGAACTGGCAGTACTGCCTCAGGTGCTGACAGCATCAAGGTCTCCCCGTGGGTAAGAGCATACCACAAATGTAAAGCAACAATTTATGTTACAACTCAACCTGGCTCTGAGCCTTTTGTCAGAACAAAAAGGCTTCAGGGATCACACAGTGATGGCACCAATCAAGAACCAGGGAGAGAAGGTGAGGACATGATGGCTAGCAGTCCTTGTCCTCCACACCACCACAAGTAATCCTGGCATCTGTGAGAAAGTGAAATCAATTCTGTTTAAAACAGAGAGCACTTTCCCCTTCTGTACCTTGCGCTCATCTGCTACATTTATTGTGGCAACAAAGCGAAGTTTTAATTAAATTCTGTAAAAATATCGGTACAATGCATAGAAGTTACCCAAATTCCATTAAATGTCGATGTGAGAGCCATCAAGCTTGCCAAGAGGAGGACTAACCTTTCGCGGAGAAACAGCAGTAACTCCTGATAAAAAGGTGGTGAGGGCAGAACAGCCTCATCCCACGAGAGAAGGTATTTAGGTTACATTCCTGTTTGCACAAGGGTACGACTTAGACCTTCTTACCAACTTGCAAACTGCAGGCTCAACAAGAGCCATCCTTGATTGCTGTGGTTCTGCACAGTAGCCAAGCAGACTGCAGCAGCTGTACATTCAGTGAGTTGGTGTGATGAAAGACAGATTGTCAAAGCTGAAGCATAACTTAGCATGATACAAAACTTCCAAGGTAACCAAGTCACAAATTAAACAGTATTTAGATAGCTAATTGGTTATGATTGCGTAAGTTATTGTCACCAGAAGTCCCAAATACTCCTTTCAGAGTTCTGACCTAAGTCACTAAATTGAAATCACAGTATCCAAAAGCCTGAGATTCAAAAAAAATACTGTGCTGATTCTTTTTCTAACCTTACCTTACTCTGCAACATACATACGTGTTATCTACACACACCACCACCATTAAGAGCAAAGCAGTTGTAGTCCCCGACACAGGCATTTCCATTCATGAAGTTGGCTGAAAACAAGACTTATTGTGTACCTGTGCTGGATTCGGTCAGGAAAGAG
>NW_010253080.1:0-2706 GCF_000690775.1 Eurypyga helias | reverse complement strand
CAGTTTTCCCCCGTGCCTGTATGACAGTCGCTGCCTGAAGCCTGCAAGCAATTCCCCCATCCCCGTGGGGGATGCAGGCATCGGCAGCTGTATCCACATAACCGGTATTCCCGCTGAAACCCAGGCAGGCACCGGCCCAGAGCTGCTGCACACAACATCCACCTAGCTCCCTGCCAGGAGGGCAGCAGAGTTAAATCAGAGCTCAATACTTACACCCAATACTTTGAGGAGCCCCATTTAAATCGGCAAAGATGCGACTGGAAGAGGGGGACACTCTCGCAGAACCTGCACAGTGTAAACCCTCAGATTTACCTACTACTTCCTCAGAATTCCAATTATGAAAAAACAGCTATTAAAACGGAACAAGCAGGATAAAGACACTTCTCTTATCCAGCTGTTTTCCTGCAAAAAGAGGCCACAATTCCCTCGTTCTCCCCCTGTGCTTCAGGTAAAAGGGAATGATTTGCGATAGGTCTTTGATCGCTACTCTGAGACCAAAGCTAATGGACCATAAACTACCAACCTCTCCTGTGTCAATAAATAATGTATGAATACGTATTCACAGCCATATCATGCGCTGGGACAGCAAGTGAGAAGCGGCAGAAAAGTATTCTCCTCTTTTCCAAAACAGTTTAAATCCTCACCACTTCATGCATCCGTTCCTGCTGCTAAAAGAAACTCGGGTTTGTGGTTTTGGTTTACCTGTTTTTTCCAATGCAAGTTCTGCTCTGCAGAAGGAGGAGTCGATTTTTCTGTTTAAAAATAAACATCTGTGAAGCATCAACAAGCCCAGGGCCTCCCCTTCCCCACAAAGGTAGGCAGCATCGCCACCACAAGCTGCGTAGCGAGGAGGATTGTAGAGCAAGAAGGAAGGAACAGGGAGGATGCGATCAAGTTAGCTATTTTGGGGAGAAGCAAAGCAAATTTCAAGAAGCTTTGGGAACAGCCCAAAATTTAATGAAGTCCAATATAATTCAGAATTCCTTCGTTACAAAGTATTTCCAAAACAAACAGCATATGCAAAAAATTCTATTTGCAAGCAAAACCACCCCAAGCCAACCCAAAACCCTTCTACAATCGCGCTGAAGATGAACCCAGTTCCAGGGATGTTCCCATGTTGAACTCCTGAGCAGCACCCTCAACCTCCCAAGAGTGACTTGTACCCAAATGAGGTGCCTATGACTAACATGATGCTTGTTTTATCCCATAACCACGCGTTTTCCAATGCCAAAAAGTGTTGTTTTAAGACACTGAGCCAGAAACTCAGAACCTATGCAAAGAGTGTTCTCCACAGCCAAGACACAAATGCTTGAACTGAGCAGAAACCACCGACCCAGTCCCACAACGAGCACTGACCTTCTCTGCTCTCCACGCCGTCTGTTCTGAACCATGAGACACGCGACTCCTTGATGGAGGGAGCAGGGAAGATGGGGAGATGAGTCGATTAAGTATTACCCCCTGGTCTAGAACCCTTTTATTTAGGTTTCCTAGAAGACCTTTAATCGTTAAAGCAGAAAGAGCACGTTTTGCTGCAGCAGCTGAGGAGCTGCTCATCCAAACACAAACCGCATCACTTCTACCTATTTTTACATGATTATAAAGACTTGGTTTTGCTGCGCAGATTTCCGAAAGAGAGACTATTTCCAGTTTTAAACTGGCAGTACAATATTTTAATATCTCGCTTCAACCCCCGATTATAGTGGCTTATGTTAACTCCTGCTGATTCACCGCAAACAACTAGCACTACATCCCAGAACTGCAAAAATTAGAGATTCTCGGGTCACTAGAAGATACTCGAGAGACCAGTCGTCTCTAGCTGTTCTGCAAACAGCCATGAGTTCCACCTCCAAATAGTTAGAGGTTAAATTTTTAGTGGTTTAAGATTTTAACGGCTTTGCCTCTTTGGAGGAAGAGCTGTTGCCGAAATGAAAATGTCCTTACCAAAAAAATATAAGAAAGCATAAACCGTTTAACCTCAGCTGAATACAATCAGAATGAAGCCTCCGGCACTCAGGGGAGTTTAAGGAAATCTCCACTTGATAATTCATTCAACAGGCTCCTTTTTAGAGACTTTGTGAACATCCTCCTAGTCCAGACACTCAGCTCAGTTCCACAAATGGGAAATTCAGACGAGAGTATTCAGAAACAGCACGAGCAGACCCCAAAACCTGACTCGCCACGGAACGCAGAGGGGAAAAGCTCAACGCTTGAGCAGGCTGACCACGGGGCAGGTCAGCGTGCACAGCACCAGTTTATCCCAGTTCCCCACTCGGCGACTCGCAAGGCAATGGACGCGGGAAACACGGAGTCGAAGGAAGAGCCGCAGAGGCAGGAGAGCTTTATCCATCTATATACAAACACAACGTTGCTTTACGGACAACCTATGTCTATCCTGAGACAAGGTCATTAATCTAACGAATATATATCAAGAAGAATGTGTTGAGAGCGACGACGATACCATGACTCATCAATCTTGACCACACCACGTGGCTACAGGCAAAAGAGCCATTAAGATGAAGACACTTAAATCACTCTACAGCTGGAACTCATCACGCCACTGTAAAAATGGTTTATTAGCAGCACACTTCAAAGGATTAGCTGAAATCTCAGAGCACCTTATTGAAGTCGTTCGTATTTGCTGTGGCTTTATCCTCGCATCGCGGTGATCCTCGCATCTCTTCCAGCTCCGAGGAGGAGGACTTGGGG
>NW_010253079.1:0-5474 GCF_000690775.1 Eurypyga helias | reverse complement strand
TTCTCACCTCCGCATCGCACCCGTTGCTCCCCCCTTTCCCTTCAAAGCTCCACGAGTCAGACTCGAGAGGAGAAACCCGATCCCAGTGCCCCGAAACAGGTTTGATATCCCAACCCCCCCTCCCAGCCAGAAGGAAAGAAAACAGGTTGTAATTAGACAAGTGCATTCCAGTTCCCTAAACTTCTTTTTTTAAATGCATGCCCCAGAGATAGGAGGGAGTGGCTGCAAACAGGGAAAAGGAACAGCAGTGAGCAATATTGAGCTGGAACTGCCCAGACTCGTTGCTGCAAGTAATTATAGATTTGCAGAGCAGCTTCATACTACATCTTACACCCCCGTGCTTTGTCAGGGCTCCCGAGCACACGTTTCCTTCTCCCTGCCGCCGTAAAGGCAGCGTGTCCCACACAGGGCGAAGCAGAACGCCTTTAGGAATATTTCTATCCTCCCAGCCTCGTTCTGGGGTTAGTCTTTGCTTAAAAGACAATGCCCTGAAATCCTAACTCGTGCTGGGACTCCCCGGGGGCGGGGAGGGATGCGGGTCGCTCCCAAATCAAGGAGCGATCGCCGCCGTACGTAGGCAGAGGCTACCCGAGCGCCGATGAGAAGCACTCTTGCCCACACGTAACCTGTTTTTCTCCGCCGCTGGCGTTTCAGCGTCAACGCTCCATCCCCGCTTTCCCCTGCTCTCTCCCCGCTCACCGAATCTTCAAGGCCTCCCCTCAGGGCACTCTTGGTGAGGTGAGAACTAAGCGCGCGGGGCGGTGAGAAAGGCTGGTTCAGGCGCCGCGGCCCCTTCTTTGCGGCGGAGGGCTTGCGGGCTCGGGCCTCGCTGTAATGACTTCCAGAAGGGACTTCTGATGGATTCGATGGCCACTAATGTCCCTGGTTGCGTGGTGGCCGTGCAGCTATGCAGGCAATTGCCCCCGATGTAGAAATCTAGCTATGGGGGGGGCCTCAACTCCAGCAAAAAGGCTCTTGAGAACAAAGGACCCTCTTGCAGAGAAACCACTGCTGACTCCGGGACAAACCCGGAGCCAACTCCTGCCACCGCTCCCGCCCAGAGCCTCAGACGCCTTTTAGGACGAGCGGAGAACAATTACGCTCCACTCCCAGCTCCGTCTCGCTATCCCGAACATCGGCACGCCGTCCTGTCGCGTGGAGAACCGAGAAATACCCGCGATTTCAGTCAAACCTGGGCGAGTTAACTACCCTCCTCCAGAAACTGCGCTCACCCCTGCGCTCCTCTGAACTCCAGAGAGAGGGTGGTGAAGGAAAGTCCCTCTGGGTGTAAAGGGAGCAGAGGCGAAGGGAGCGGGGGGGCTCTGCAGAAGCGGGGAGGAGGGCAAACTGCCGTTGAGCTGCGAGCTTTCTGCTCGCGCGCACGCCTCGCCGCGCACCTCTGAGCTCCTTGTCGAGACGGGTCACAGTTATATGGCCCCATAAACTTGCGTTACAAGCATGTGAGTGAAGCAAGGGCCCTGCAAGAAAATGAAAACCCTCTTATCCCAAGGACACCCACCAGCCAAGCAAAGCAAACCCGCGGCGCCCATACGGACGCTCCAACAAGCGGGCTGGAATAGGAAACCAGAACGCCTCCAGCCGCCCCTGAAGACAACCGCAGATGCGCCCGTCACAAACCTGAGGGAGAGAGCGCTCCAGATAAGGTTTTATCAGCACCCAGACATTCCCACCACGGCAGCGCTGATTGCCCCTGCAGCCTTTCAAGCGGAGATGAGCGATAGGGGATCTGCGGAGGCCGCGGGGTCGGTCCCGGCCCTGTTCCACGCCCTGGGAGCGGGGACGGTTCAAGCAGCAGCCCCAGACCCCCACTCACCATTAGGCCGGATGTTAATGAACGGGTAGTTGGGCATCACCAGCTTGTTGAAGTTGAACTTGTAGGTGAACCTCTTGCCTTTTGTCTTGTGGAGAATCCTCTTGTTGTAATAGTATCTGTGAGCAGAAGTTACAGGTCGACCTGGTTAAAGCTCTCATTGCTTTTAGCTCCATCAACATCCACCTCTGACGTATCCAGAAAAACGAAGTAGCCCAGAGAATTTGTTATTAGTGCAAGTAAATATCAGTCGATGGGGACATTTCCAAACGACACCCACTCCCTCTACAACATATTCTTCAGCAGTGGGTTTCAAACCATTTTATAGGTCATTACGTTCCTTAGAACATGTGGGAAAAGGTGAGATCCTGAAGGGAAGTGAAAGCTGAACAACAGGCCAAGCCTGTACATGCTGTTCTCACCCCTGGCCAAACTGGGACCAGTGCCACGGGCTGGGGGATCTCATCCAAGCATCCCGCACAGCACTGGAATTAACTCCCTGTTCCCACCCGTGGAAGCGCCCTGCAGCCGGCGAAACACCCACGGCTGCTCCATGGGGGCTGCGGCTGCAGGGGAACGTTACAGGACCCACCACAGGAGGGAAAAACTGGGTTGAACCTCTGCTAAGAACGCTGAAAGCGGGGAATGTGTATGTGGGCTGGGGCAGAACAAACTCAGTGCGACGATGGAGCTGAGCAAAAGGGCCCAAGTTACCCAGATAGCTTCAGATTTGGGGTTTATTTCTGCGCTCTTCGAGGCCCAGGGCATAGCGACGACATACATCAGGCTAGAAATGGGGAGAGCTGGTTTCTGCTGCTCTCATGCCCCTGAGCAAGATGCCTTCCTTGGGATTAAAACCCCTCCCTCGCCTTGGTGGGCAGGCACTCGGATCCAGCCCCGAGTGCCAGCCAGCCTCCCCCTCCTCACCTTCACGGCACCGAAGGCAGGCAGAACTCTGCCGCAGAGACAGCGGGTTTAATCCCCACCGCAGCCTCCTCCCCACTTACACACCACTGTTTGCCCTCAGCCTCCTAACACTGGTGTACAAACAAAGGTGTTACGCACGGATCATCGCCACTGCTCTCTGTGCTCAGGAGGGAGATTAACCGGTGCCTGTTGCCACAGCACGCAGCAAACAGGGCCAGCCGCGAGCAGGAGGGGACACAGAGCCGCTGTCGGGCGGAGGCGCCTGCCGATCGCCGCAGCGCTCGTACGCTTGGTATCAGGATGCCAAGACATGATCAGTGTTGGCAGGTGGAGGCTATTTTCCACTCCCAGGCCCCAATTACAGCCTCGGTGCCATTCAATTTATTGTTTCCTTCCTGTTCCAGCATGGGACTTGTGTTTGCTGCCTTGTTTGTCTTTGTCAGCTCCACCCAGGAGGTATCAGAGGGCGTAAGGCAGCGAAGTCCACGTTACAGCCTGATAATGCCAGAACCTGTCAGGAACCCAGCCACTCCTGCAGGTAACAGCCTTGAAATGCTGAAATACTTCAGTTTTCCACTGTCTGACCTCAAAACACACAGCAATAACCAAGAAAAAGAAAAACACCAACCGTAGGAGGGTCTAAGTAAGAGGGCAAAGTTGTACTGGAGTTTGTTGTACTGGCTTTGGAGTTGGGAAGTGCAAAGTGAGGAAAACACAGCCCCTGTCTCACTCAGGGGACACTGGTGTCCTTAAGAAGACGCAAATTTGTGTCATCAGAGCTGAGGAAACACCTGGTTCAGGCCCTCGCTGTGGGACCGGCACTGGAGCTCTGCCTCGCACGGATTTAGCCGTCAGGAGACCAGTACGAACGACGTTAGAAAGGGGAGTTGCTTTCTCTGAACCAGTACTCATGATGGTGTGATAACAGAGCAACACCTCTGGCTTCCTCCCACACCGTCATTGCTCAAGCCAGCAGCGGCAATGGGAGCTGAGAAAAGAGGCAGAAAAGCTCCCCGGAAGGAAGCCATCCTGGTAATGACAACCTGAACCAGAGGTGCAAATTACCCCGCGACGCAGAACGTGGTGAGACGGGGACTCCCTCCCCCGTCTCTGATCACGCCCAAGCAGAGTCAGGCCAACCCGAGCCATGTGGCATCCCAGAACTTCAAATTTCATACAAACCTCCCAGAAACGCAGGTGCCACCCAACCAGGGACTGAACATCTACCCACACAAGGCCGGGGAGGACGGACGGAGCGCTCATGACCAGGCCATCGCCCCCCCCCGGCACCTCTGCTCACCTGAGCGCCCGGCTCAGCTTGTCGTAGTTCATCTGGGGTTTGCATTTCCTGCGACCCCACAGCCGGGCCACTTCGTCAGGGTCCTTGATGACAAACTCCCCGTACTCGCCCTGCTGCCAGGCGATGACGTGGCGGAACTCCTCCTTCTGCAGCAGCTCCAGGATGAAATGCCATAACTGGATCTGCCGGGAGCCGGGGCTGGACTCGGTCTTGTAAGCCCACTCTGGGAAATGATAACCTTGGAAAGGGACAAAAAAGAACCAAACCCAAGGAAAAAAATCATTCAGGCAGTGACAGAAACTCACAACCACCAAGCTCTGTGGTGTACTTAGCACGCTTCCTCCAGAGGGAGACCACAGAGCATCGCTGGGGGCTGCAATTCCATTAAAAATCAATTTGGAAACAGAGAAACCTGGCTCTCCTACTCTACCCCTCCCTCTTCTCCCTCCTTTTAGCCCCCATCTCCTTGGAAAGTCCCCAGCCAACAACAAAATGGTAAAACTGAAAGGGACATCAGCGTGAGAATCGGCAGAAAGGAGCCCAAAAGCTTTAGACGTGGCTACCACTTGGATTCCAGGTGGCTGAAATAAGGCAAATAATCCAGATTGGAGCATTTGGTGCGCTGCTGTTGGGAAGGGGGTGGGGGCGAGGGCGGGGAGCTCTCAGTGATTCCAGCTCCCCCTTATTTCGGAGCCCGGCAGCCCGCTCCAGATTCAACCGCGCCGGCAGATGTTTCTGAGTGACTGCCAAGCCCGGCTTTCTCGGAATAGTTTCCCAGCACAACTACTAACGCGAGGGTTGGTCGAGTGCTTGGGTTGGTTTTTTTCCCAAATCATCGTGGCCACAGTTTCAGGCTCTGGCAGCGTGGAAGAAGTGGCATCACGCTCAAACACCACCCACACCCCCACGGCAGGCTGTGACGGAGACAACTCTGGGCACGAGCTGTACCAGACTGGAGGGAACCCACCTTCGAGATCCCGAATCTTTACGCATAAAACATTCAGGGGAGGATTTATTTGCATATTAAACCCGATGGCTACTAAAAGCTCGCCGACAGCCCGTCGAGCTGATCGCTCCTCGCTCACACGTGGCTCTTGCCCACGTAGGAGAGCTTTGGGAGAGGTGGAATTAATCCCGCCTGAGCTCCTTTATGCTGGGAAAAGAATTTGTAACAGCTGAACAACTCAGCCTTCAGACTTCCTTACCTCCTCCTCCTTCTGGCTTATCCACAATGCTGCAGCCTGCTTTCATTTTCTCCCTCCTGCTGACTGCGAAACAGAAGGAAATCGGCATCAGCGACATCATCACGCCATTACCGCGGGCGGCACGCGGGATTTCTCGGGAGAGACCACCTCCAGCCGTCCCCGGGGACGCTGCCCGCGGCCTCCCTGACCACGATCATCCCCGTGCGTCCTT
>NW_010253078.1:25479-29915 GCF_000690775.1 Eurypyga helias | reverse complement strand
CCGTGATTCTATGATTCTATGAACATAAATTAATCCAGAGTCTGTAAATGGAGAACTTTTGCCATAAAATAGGGCTGGTATCAACTGTGTCAACCTCTGTTCAAAGCAGAGAGGCTGCTCTGCTGACAACAGAACAGGCAGAACGCTACCTACTGCTCCATGTACCTGACCGCCCAACCACACGTATCTGATTACCTCTCCCACAGGCCCTGTGCATAGGCTTCTTGCAAGTAAAGCACATTAATTCCTTCTGAAGATAAACAGAGGAGTTCTATCTTTTGATCACCAAGTTACAGACTATTTTTGGACAAGAATGCTGTTGCTTGCAATCCACCTGCTGTATCTGAGACTGACTAATGACTGTGGTGCCTGTACGTGTGCACAGTCTCAAATCATGATACCTGCCCTCCTGAAAACCGGCTACAAATACGTCTGCTCATTCCCTTCAGACGACGGATACTGTTGATCACATCACCACAGCAAGAACTTTAATCCACACCAAAAGCCATTTATAATAGAAATTAATAAAGAGCAAACCCACAAGGGTATTTTCTCGCTGCATGTACCAGCTGTATAGAGACAGCTGTCTCTACCAATGTGCTAGATTGATAAAACACAGCGTTGAAAAACCATACAGTTGGACTATGCAATAGAGACTGTAATTTAAACACCACCACATCCTTCTGTAGGGGCTTCCTCAAGGCAAGGATGTAGAGTTTCTATGCTTAATTTACACTGTGTGCTCTTTGCAACGAAGAAAACACGAGAAAGCTTAAGACACCGACATGTAATCCATGAGAGACCTTCCTTGTAGATTAGAAATTCCTCAGCTATTTATAACTTTTTAAGCATCGAGTAATGCAAGTATCACATTTTGTTTGGACTTGTCATTTTAGAATTACCTGTGTAAGAACTTGTGACACGCATGTTTAATTTGCAGCAAGGTACTTGCAGTTACTACTTGTAACTTGTTTTATTCTAGAAACTAGATGAAAAAACTCCTCAGGAGCTATGTTAAGAGTATCTACCATGCTTGAAGAAGTAGGAGACTACTGCTAGTTGGAAGAGTAAAACCAGATGATCATCAGTATGTGGGGGTTTTTAAATCTTAGATTTGCATCTAATATTTTTTAAATCTTAGATTTGTCCATTTGCATCCAGCTGTTGTTCTGGGTGGTTTTTGTATTATAGATTGTTCACTGCTTTTTGATCACTACTCAGTTAAACTGTAAATGTTTTTAGTGAATCAGAAAGGGTTTTGCTTTCTGGTACAGAGAGCCTGGCCTTTGGTAACAAAACCCTTCCAGTCACCAGGCTGCTACAAAGAGGTATGAGAAAGCTCTCCCTGCTGCTTTTATGTTTTGAACAGAAGGGGTTTATTTCCTATGATTTTTATGGTTTTCTTTATAGTTAGTGACTTTCCTGGGCTCTACAGGTGTATTCTGCCATGAGGCTGATGGAAATGCTGGTGTATTTGGGTCCTCTTTCAAGGAATAATAGCCATCGTTACTCACTGTAAAACTTAAGACTGATGATCACAGTGTGTGTGCGGCAGATCCCCCAGGCAATCAGATGTGTGTGTGCCAGCAGAGTGTTCACTTCACCTTGCCAACGAGGGCCATTCGAGTCTACTACATTTTTTTAACTAGATGGGCTGGATTTACTGGGGGAAGAAAGCTTGTTCAGATGTTGTAATTAACTGCTTCATAACTGCAGGCTCCTTACCAACAGAACAAAAGGGGAAAGCACTGTTGTGACTGTTCTAAAATTACCTGGTTGCCCCTTGAAAACGTTTCTGCTGAGTGCTGGCCTGAGCAGTGTGTCTGTGCTGCATGCTCTGTGTACTCAGAGGGGAAACGCATCTGCTTTTTTCAAAAATCAGACCATATTTCAAAGCCTATGCGGCCACTTTTGTGTTGCCGTCGATGTGATGAACTGGTGAAATACCTGAGTGAGCTGTAACTTGTCCATGTTCGGTACCAGCATCTGGGAAAATGCAGCAATCCAGAGTTCAGAAGCTTGACATCCGAGTCAGTGTGCAGCACCACGGGCTTAGTCTTTCAGGCCAAACTAAGCTTCTTATGCTTTGCTCCAGCTCTACCTTATGGCTGGCTTTTGGAAGCTTGAGCTCACAGAGTCCAAAGCGCAGCCTGTGAGCCCAAGCTGGTCCTTCTGGTCTAATGCTTCCCACTTGGTGAAGCAGTTTGCTTGTTCCAGATTTGAGCCAGGGAGAAACCCAAAGTGTGGGTGATAAAGGAGCTAGTGTGTGATGGAGAGCTTGAGTCCTGAGTGAGCACAGCAACAGGGGTGTAAATGGAGCCAGCATGCGAGCTGTGACATGCAGTAACACCGCTGCTGCTTGTTTAGCTTAAAAATGTCAGTCAGCCAATTAGTTCAGTGAAGCTTTTCAAAACATCGCCTGTGAGGTTATTACAATTAAAGTGCTAACACAAATAGCCTGCATTCCAAGTTCTGCGCAGCAGAGAAGAAATGTCAGCACAGGGCTGAGTCTGGAGCTGATAGAAACAGTGCAGATAAACCTTTGACATTAGAATCGGGGATTTTTAATGTCTAGTTTTCACTGATTTTCATCGCTCTGCCCCATTCCGCATAGCTTGCTTAGCACGACAGCATGTCTGCTCAATTCCCCTCCAGCCAGCTGATGAAAAAGCAGGCTGCTGAAGTATTAGGGGTGTCCCTCACAAACTGGGGCTGTTAGAGCATACAGCCCCATATAGCGCAGACAGGCTGCGTTCCAGCTGTGCGTCAGGGGTGAGGGGAACTTGCTGTGCAGCTGTGCAGAGGAATTAGTGACTGCATTCAGGCACAGCAACATCAATCATGAAGAATCAATTCTTGCTCCTCCCCTCAGAGCTGCAAAGTGCCAGGGGCCAGCTGCCCTCAAACAGAGTTGATAAACACATCTGAGGAAATGTCAGACTGGTTCAGGGAAACCTAATACTCCTAAACCACCACTGACAGGAGCCCGTATCTCATCCAGCCCTCAGTAATGCTGCTGTAACAGCTCAAGCCTCTGATCCAGCATGTCTTTTATCCATTCCTCCATCCTCCCCTGGGCTTTCCACACATCCTTGCTCTCTTGGCTTCATGCTGCTTTGACCCTTCATTTGCATTTATCTCTTACCGTTCTAATCTGCTTTTTAAAAGCCAGTCTTTAATTTATATCTCTTTGTTGCTTTATCCCATCACAAAAGCCCTCAGATATGCTTTTTCAACACACAGAGACTAGTTCAACCTTTTTTTTTAAAAAAAATGCCCCCCCGCAACAAATTTTCCTGTGATGATTTTTCAGTCTCATTATTTTGCAAGACGTTTATATCCCACTACTCCAGCTTTTCCGTTGTCGTTTAATATTCATCTTGGTTTTTCTGCTTCCTCAGGGGTTCAATTTCCTTGGCTAAGAAAGAGAATGTAGGTGAAGATGTAATGCAGCTGGACAATTAGCCACTAAAAATAGTCTGCTAAAGGTCTGGGCAATACAGAGACCTCTATAAACATCAGATTTGCAGACCATGTGGATTCAGGCTGAGTGGTTTACTTAATCCTCAGTGCTCTGCTAAACGATTTACCAAGGCTGCTTTTTAATAAACCTTCCTGAACCAACTATATGCTCTGGCTATCAACAGTCCCCAAACTTGTAAACACAGTTGCCCACCATGGCAAATAGAAATGGTTAAAAATAAAATCCTAAAATATGGTGACACGTCTATTGTTTTGTCTCACAAAACTTATGCCGTATTTGCGGAAGTAGGAAGGACATCAGCATCAGTTGTCTAATGGCAATTGAATTAAAATCACATAACTGAGCAGGTAAAATTAAAGTCCAGCGGGACTGAGTTACTAGAATTTGAGACTAACTTCCTTCAGCTGTGCCCCTTGGTTCAGTGTATTTCATTCAAATGAAAGCAATGTCAATTCACTTATGCTCTGTGCTCTGGGGCAGCATCCTCAGTCAGCATTTTACTCATACCTGCCTCAAAACTTCCACTCACTTCATCCTGAGGAAATGTTGGCTAGATGCTAAGGACTTCAGCATTTGGCTCTCAGCGATGACAAGTCCATCAGTCCATATATAAGAAGTGTATGGATGGAAGGAGCTTGATTGACACTGAATGTCAGTGAAGTGCAAGTCTAAGAGCCGGAATTACACTGTAAGTTTTGCACAAAGGTAAGTTTAAAGTTACTGCTTTTTAGCCTATAACATCAGAGTTGAAAGTTATTAAGTTCTGTTTTAGGCAGAGTGCTCCTCTTCGGTTGTCACATGTCCTGAATTTCTGAGATGTGGTTTTGTCAAAGCTGCAGGCAACTTCTACAATTGTTTGGATTCCTTAAGATCTCAAGTAAAAACTATTTTATCAGTTAAACTGTTGTTTTCTGGGTAAATCAAGGTTATTGTATGATTCTTCGTTAATTCA